>NW_006292095.1:7222126-7226398 GCF_000327345.1 Myotis davidii | reverse complement strand
CAGCAGGCGGGGAAGGGTGGAGGCCGCGGTCACTGAAGCAAGCAAGCCTCATGTTCAGTTTCAAGCTGCCTGGCTGCTGGTCGCCATCTTGGCTGGCAGTTAATTTGCATATCGCCCTGATTAGCCATTGGGAAGGGTAGCGGTCGTACGCTAATTACCATGTTTCTCTTTTATTAGATGGGATGTGCCTGGAACTTTCAAAATTGCTTTGCATATATTAACACATTTAACTGTGTTGTTATCTGTTAGCTTTTGCTGTGTAACAAACCCTTGACTTAATTATGTAAAACAATAATTTCTTGTTACTTGTGAGTCTAGGAATCAGCAGAATAATTCTGCTGGTATGGGCCAGGCTTGGGTCACCTTGGCTAGAGTTGCCAGTTCATCTCTGCTCACCTGGCAGTTTATCTGGTCTGGATGATCTAGGATGGTCTCATTCACATGCCTGGTGGTTGTTTTGCTTTTGATTGGGGCAATGGAGATGACTTGGCCCTGTGTCTCTGGTCAATCTGTGGGTAAACCATATGTGTTCATAAGACAGTCAAAAGGTTCCAAGATCAGCAAGATAACAAACCTCAGTGTTCAAGTATGTTATAAGCCTCTGCTAATGTCCAAAATAACACAGATTGAAGGATGTGAGAAATGACTACATCATGAAAAAATAAAAAAATACGTATGACCAAATTTGCAATCTATTCCAATTTAAAAATCACAATGAAGTAGGCAGTTAGGTATTGTCAACCCCAGTTATCTCTGATATAACTTGGTCAAGGTCACATGGCTAGTAAGTGGCAGATCTGGGATTTGGAGGCAGTCTGATTCTGGGTTTGATTTTTTTACCACCTTATGTCAGACTGTGAAGAACATTGTAAGAAGTTGGGATTTTAAGCTGAGGGTATACCCAGCCATTGAAAAATGGTGATCAGAAGACTGACTGGCATGATCAGCTTCACAGCTCATAAAAATCAGTTGAGCTGTAGGAAGGGGAATGAATTGTAGGAAAGCAAGATTGGGAATTGACTAACCAACTAGTCATTACATTAATCTAGTAGGATGCTAATGGAAGACTGACCCAACTTGGTGATAGTTGAATTATTGTATAGTTTCAACTGAATTCAAGAAATATCATGTTAAAAAACTTTCATATAAATATGACACTATTGACTGAGTCTTTAGTTTTCCCAAGTAGCTTGGGAAAACTACAGTTGTGAGTTTGTAATACATTTAAGAAAGTACACTTTATCATTTGTTAGTAATAAGTAATTAAAGCCTAAGATTTTAGTTGATATAAATGATTGGAGTTGACAGCGAAGGAGTGAAAAAGACTTTAACAAATATGTTTACTAATTGTCCTTGTATAGATGCCAGTCCTCATCTGTCTCTATAAGTGAAACACATAGATGGTATATTCAATGCATACAAAACTCCTTTGTGGTGTCGATCTGCCAAACTAACTCACAAGATGTGAAAATGCATGCTTATAGAATACTGACTTAGCATCTGAGAATAATCAGATGCATTGCCTTAACTATTCAAGAATGAAAGGTATTCTGTTATCTTATTTGATATAGCAACTCTCCTAGCTTCTTGATTTCTGGGATGGTTCATGTGAGCCTAAGTGAAAATGATTACAGATTTAATCGAGAGCATAATTATTAGGTTAAATTTTTATCGAACCTGCATTTTGGTGTGATGAGTAAGTAAGGTCACAGATAATGCAGAGACTACAGAGATTAGTTTTCTCATTGCTTATTGCCTTTTCAGGAAATATACTGTCAGACGGGTTGCCGATATTAGAGGCCACCAGAAGACATTCATTTAATCACCAAGAGCAGCCCTGACAGCCAAAGAGCCAATATTTGAGAGAAAATGAAGTCATTGAGCATAAAATAAATGTTCTGACTTTCAGATGATAAGCTAACATCTCATCTTAAAGTGAGAGATTGTTAGAGCTTCCGAAGGTCCTTAGACAGCATATACTAGTATTTCAATTTCTTCATTTTATGGATGAAGATATTGAGGCTCAGAACAGTTAAATAACATTTCCAAGCTTATGTAGCTAATTAGCAGCGGAGTTAGAAAAATAGCCCAACGTTTTGGTTCTCATTCAATACATCTTCGGTCATCGTTTGCTATTTCAATGGCCCATAAAAGTTATGATTAATTTTCCCCCCAATATTATGTGTCAGAAGAGGATTGGTATACCTGTTACTGAAAATCAGGAACTCTGTTCATTTGCTGAGAGAGAACTCCTGTTCTTGGATAGTTAAATGGGTCCTGAACATGTTTAAAAGAAGGCAGTTTGGGTTGTTCTGGTTACCTGGTTTCACCGGCTACAAAGGATGTTGTAACAGTATCTTGGTAAATTTGTCATGGCCAAAGGTATGATGTTTAGCTTATCAGTCCAAAAATTAAATATTAACCGTATATCAGGATGAGCTCCACTAAGGATGCTGAATCACATTAACAAATACTTGAGAGAGATTAACGGATAGAAAACAGACTAACCATCTGCTCAATGTATTGCAATGAGAAACATAACCATCAGTCAGAGTAGACATTTCTTTCCACCTATAATGTGCACTTTCCTGATTCCATTGACCTGGGAAGCCAGACTGCTTGGTGATGTCAGAGATAGGCTGGGAGAAGCTTGATGACTGTCAAATATTTCATGATTCCAAGCAAACATTGCCCATTACATCCATTGTAGGACTGCCTTTGCTGGGACAAAGCAGCTTACTTGTTGGGGCTGCGTAACACACCTTCTGGTCAGTTGGAGGACAGGCACTGCTGAGCCTTGTTTTAGTGACTAACCTCTTTTACTCAAGTTCTCATATCCTCTCTTCTGGTTAATACTCCTTCCCCAGCCAGCCACCAAGTATGTTAATACATTTTTCAAGCTACAGAGATAGTATCTCTGAAAGGAGACTTTACACATTTCTGCTCCGATTTTACTATTTAATTATCCAAAGGCAACTTAAGTTCCTTTCTTCCCCAATTCTTGGAAGATACCACATGACCTCACTGTCATTTCAGTGTCCTGCCTCCAGTACTGCTTAAGTAGGAGTCCAAATCTACATAAATGTCAAAATACTTGGATAGACTAATATACAAGGAGCATTTATCTTCCTGGTTTTCAGAAAGTCCTAAGTGCTAATTCACGTTCACTCACTAGTAGTAATAAAACAGACAGATGATGTCTCATATAAGCTTTATAAACAATAGCCTGGCCTACGTGGCTCAGTGGCTTAGTGTTGACCTATGAAACAGGTCAAGGTTCGATTCTCGGTCAGGACACAGGCCTGGATTGTAGGCTTGATTCCCAGTAGGGGGCATGCTGGAGGAAGCAGGTTAGTGATTCTCTCTCATCATTGATGTTTCTGTCTCTCGCTTCCTCTGCTCTTCTCTAAAAAATATAAACATTTAAATTAAAACAAAACAGTAAGCACATAATGTATGCTTGATGCCCTAAGGCAGGTACAAAAAGATAGGCTTAGAATCAGACACAGGAATTAAAGCAAGCCTCAGTTCCTACTGGCTATGTGACCTGGGACAGGTATCTTTGTGTCTGATCCTTTTATCATCCATAACATGTTAACAATACCTATCTTTTAAGGTTGTTTTAGGATTAAAAATAGTTCTGTATATTTAATGATTGCATGCTTTATTAGTGTGAGTACCATATTGGTGTTTAGTCATTGTGTTATTTTCCATCTGAGAACTATAGATTGTTGCTATCTAAAGACAGAGAAATTAACTTCCCATTTGATAAAACTTTCTTTATTATCCTAAGCACAGTCAATACAGCCTGCACTATATCAGGGTGTGCCCCTGTGGGACACATTCTCAGAAAGAATACAAGTTTCCACCAAAGACCTTTGGATAACTAAACCGCAAATGTGTGGGTTTCTGGAACAGCTGTAACTTAATCATTCAGAGTGATCCCAGTATGTATCCTTATACTACACAAAAATTAATATTCACTTAGGAGTTTCAGATAACAGAAGATCTGCCCAAGTCCCTAGAGCCTTAGAGAAGGACCTTATCAACACTCCTCAAACCGGTAATCTATTCTTCTAGATTTTTTAGAAAATAGAAAGGATTCTTTGATCTACCATGGTAGCATTTTATAATCATATGTTGTCTATGTTCAGTTCTGTAAGTTCACAAAGCATCTTTTTTTTCCTATTTTTTATTGATTAAGATATTACATATGTGTCCTTGTTCCCACGTTACCCTTTACCCCCCCGCCCTGCTCATGCCCTCCCCCCA
>NW_006292095.1:7207015-7220883 GCF_000327345.1 Myotis davidii | reverse complement strand
TGGAGGTTACCCAGCAGGAGCTATGAAGAGAACTGCAGATTCCCCTTCCTTTTTTGGAGTTTGGAGGTGCCCTCATGAGGCCCAGCTGTGAAGCATTGCAAGCTGCTGTGGGGCCTTGGGCCTTCTCTTGGAAGTTCTGGGTCTGTGGCCCGGCTGCAATTTGTTAGGTCATTTTCAGGTTGCAGAGGGCCAGGGCATTCATATGCAAAAGCCTCTGGGGCAGCCTGGGTGGAGCGGGGTCTCAGGGAATCAAAGGGCGGAGCAAGCAGCTATGGCGGATTCTCAGCCCTACCCTAAGGGGCCGCGCGTCTCAGTGTCCTGATAATTTAATTGCTGCAAGCACCTCGGAGGGAAAGCCGCCCTCAAGATTGCCCGCTGCCAGACAGTCCAGTTTCTCCCCGTATGAGTCCTGGGTCCCCAGAGACTTCCCGGAACCGGAGATCAGTGCCTTCGGGAGCTTGTGACTCCCTCAGGATTCAAAAAGACAGCCGCGTCCTCAGATACCAGCCCCTTTCTGCGCACGCGAGCCCCCTACCTCTGCACTTTACTTCCGCAGCTCCTCTGGCTCTCAGTGTGCTTTTCTTTCATTCCAGTTGTAGAATTTACACTCAGCCAGCCTTCCTGTAGTTCTGGATGATGTCCGTTTTGTGTTTTTGAAGTATTATTCAATTGTTTTGGGAGGCAGCAATTTCCCGGTGTTTATCTATGCCGCCATCTTAGTTTCTTTTCACAAAGCATCTTGATCTGAGCTGCAGAAGTATGGTGATAAAATGTGGACTCTCCAACCTTTATCAGGTGTACAGCCCCATTAGAACTTCCTATAAGTGCCCCATAGTATATGAATGCTAAAAAAGCTGTGGTACATTTACACCTGGGGTCCTCAAACTACGGCCCATGGGCCACATGCAAATACAAATATTGTATTTGTTCCCATTTTGTTTTGTTTTTTTACTTCAAAATAAGATATGTGCAGTGTGCATAGGAATTTGTTCATAGCTTTTTTTAAAAACTATAGTCTGGCCCTCCAACGGTCTGAGGGACAGTGAACTGGCCCCGTCTTTAAAAAAGTTTGAGGACCCCTGATTTACACAATGGAATACTATGCAACTATAAAAAAGACGGACCTCTTAACCTTTTGACAGCATGGATGGGCCAAGAGAATATTATGCTAAGTGAAATAAGGCAGTTCAGAGAAAGACAAATATCACATGATCTCACTTCTATGCAGAATCTAACAAAGTAAACTTACCAACAAAATAGGCCTAGAAGCATTGGATGCATGGAACAGACTGATAGATCTCAGAGAAGAGGAGGGGGAGGACTGGAAGAAGTTAACCCAAGAACATATATGCATAGCCCCTGAACACAGAAAATAGTGTGGGGCAGGGGCTGGGTGGAGGGGGAAAATGGGGAGTATTGGGGGGACATCTGTAATAGCAATAAAAATAAATTTTAGAAAATAAATAAAATACATCCTTCAGTCCAGCCTAACATCTAATTTATGGAAACATGACCATATCTTCCTCTGTACTCCACTGGCCTTGCCACTGTTGACTTGCTACCATTTTCGGACTGCATTCATAATTTGGTCAGTAATAGACCACATTTTTTTTGGTTGTTGTTTAAGAAATAGCTAAGAACCTTGAAGGGCTGCATGTGAAGCTGTCTGAATCCTTGATGCAATGTGCACTTGGATAAAGGTCAGGTTAATCTGTATTCCTTAATAGGATTGCCTGTTTCCCTGTGATATAATAGTTCTTGTCTTTTTGAAATGTGTATTTCCATGAAGACCACTCCACTGTCACTTATGTTGCATGAGCTCCTGCCTTTTTCTCTTTTAAAATGGTGGTTCGCTAAGAGAATCACTCGACTGAGATAAATTGATTTCAATTTGCATAGTGAGGAAGCCAGAAAACAAGACTACATTTTGGCCATAAGCTTCTGATGTGATTGAAACTTTGTAAAGTGACCAAATATAATATGTTCCTCCACAATTGTCATGTTTTTTTGGGAAATATCAGTAGTATTTGGACACCAAAGAGAATTGAAATGGAGATTATATATTCCTTGCACCACAACTTGCTTTCGGCAGTGGGCTATAATAATAGCAGGCCTAATACCAAATTCTTTCAACACAAACATTTGTTAGTGGGCAGCTGTCACAGAGCCCTTCTGCAAGCTCATGTAGGACTGATTCTGTCCTCCTGACTACAACAAGCATTGGCATGGAGGGCTAACTGTGCAGCAGAGTCAATAGCATGCTGATAACAGGACCAGACAAATGAACAGGCAGATCAAAGGCCAGGTTCCTGGGTCACCAGGGCTCCTAGTGGAGTGCTGCCTGCCTATGAGACAGGAGGAGGCTCCTGGCTTTCTGTGTCTTGATCACCTGTCATTTCACTATCTCTTACACTAATTAGCAAACACTCTGGTGCAAATTATAAGAAAGTCTTTTAAACCTCTAAGTGGATATTTTATACCCATTTTGTAGGCAGGAAACTAAAGCCCACAGTACCTATTTCACAAGCCTCTTATGAGGAATGCATTAGAAACACACACTCACACACACACACACACACACACACACACACACACACACGGAATGTTCAACTCTGTGCCTTAAAGAAAGTAGACATTAGCTTTTACTGTTACCTACATGACCAAGAAGTGGTTGAAGGAGGAAAATATTTTTAATATTTTAAAAATATGAAATGAAAATTATCTTTAATAAATAAAATACATAATATCATTATATCAGCAGATTCGGGTGTTCAGAGTTAGCCTTATTAAAGGGGTTCTTTACTTGCTCACGGAATTTGTTTTTCTTCTACATATGGCACTTGCTTATATGTATTACCTGCTTATTTCTCAGACATGTTAATTCCAAATATTTAACAGTTCCTATTCCTTGTCTAAAGAATTAAAAACAAATGAAGGTTTCTCTCTTTCCCCCCCTGTTTTCTTGGTTCCTTTAGATTGAATACACACACACACACACACACACACACACACAATAAAACAGTGTTTCTTTTACAGGAGTACCTCATAAATTGAATAAGACAAAACATGTAAAGCATTTTACATGCTCACGTTCTTAGCTTGTTGGAATTAGCATCTGCTTTGGGTACATTCATTTAGTTGTGGTCTCACACTCCAGGACTCAAATTGTTGCTTTCGCATAATACAGTTTTGGATTCCCGCAAGGGACTGACTAGGTGAAACTGCGTTAATCCCCCCCACCCCCCGCCCCATCCCTGCCTTCTCAGGAGAGCTTAATCATGATGTAAATAGGGAATAAGTGTATTCCAGTGTCCCTCATTTGCAATGCATGTTATGTCTGCCTCTTTAAATAAACTAAAGGTTAATATGTTGATTTCCTATTTATAGGTAACTTAATGCTTCTAATTTTTTCTAATTATGGCACAAAGTTTTGGCTCAGTTTATGATTTCTTAAATGATATTTCTAAATCATTATAATGATTTGATGCGTTTACTACTCTCCTAAGAGGTCAGATTGACAGGTTTAAAGAGACAAATCGTACAGTACTTCTTTTTGCCACATAATATCTAGTTACAGTGGCAAGTTCTTCCATTAAGCAAGCTGTATTTCTGGATGATAGATGCCTAGCCTTTTTATTTTAGTCCAGGCATCTCTGCCTTGACAATCCAGTTTTAACAGCGGGGCTAATATGACCTTCACGTGGATCAGAATAGAATCAGACAATATTTAATCAAAAAGCTGAACTAATACTACCCAGCAGAGTGAGTAGATGTTAATCCATTACATCATTTTCATTCCTGACATTAGTGCGTGCACACACACACACACACACACACACACACACACCGCTTGACATTTTACTCTTTTCTCTTTCTACTTTCCTTTTTTATAGAAATTAAACTTTAGCATATGAGCATAACCAATGGACACAGACAGTAGGGGGGTGAGGAAATGTTCTGGGTGATGGGAGCAGCTGGGAAAAGGTCAATGCAGGAAACAGCAGACTTACTTAATACTTTAAACAATAAAAAATTAAAAAAATTAATTATCAAAAACTGCAATAAAACATCTATTGCTTTAAAAAAATAAACTTTAAAAAGCCTTTCTTCAGTCAGTATTAGACCTGTGACCATCTTGAGGAAGTGACGTAGGATAAACAGACATGAGCAGAGAAAGAATGATATTCCAGGTACAGAAGGTCATCAGGGTGGAAGGCTCAGGTGCCTAGTGACAGGCAAAACTGGGAAAAGTACTATTACAGGGTGGGACCTCGCCCCCAGGCTGGTCTTTCCTTCTCCAGCATATGACTGGTTATGTGATTTAGACCCCCTGACATCTCATATCACTAGTCATGCAGTTCAGACCTCCCCCTGACCTTTCCTCCCCTGGCAAGTTGATAGTCATGTGATAGACCCCCTTAGAGAAGGAACAGGGGGACTGGAGAATAGCTTCATAGAACTCCTGTACAAGACCTGTCCAACCGCTCCCTTAAGCATTAAGTCCTTAGGACAATGAAATTCTGGCCTGCATTAAATAATCTTAAGAACAAAGTCTTACGTCTGTTGACCACAAAGACAGAGTTCTGGTCAAACTAGACATGCCATCTAGGCCTCAGTTGTGTTTCAGCTCCAGGCCCAGATAAGAAGCAAGACCAGGTTAAGAGATGCTGTGGCTAACATCAGGACCAGACACAATGACTAATGACCCTCTCCCCTAGTACTGACCAATCAGTAGAGACCATGACTCTGAAAGGACACACCTGGAAAACTGATGAGTATTCTATTAAGATTCTCCTCTGAGACTTTACTTAGAACCCACACCTTTGGAAAGCAGATAAAAACCCTCCAGACATTCAAGGCAACTACCTTTGCTTTCTTTCTTCTAAGCTCTAAGGGCCCTTTTGCTTCTGTAACTTGCTTTCTGAGCCCGCGCAACCTAAGTGGCTCACTTCTTCTACCTCTGTAACTTTCTAAATAAACTGACTTGTTAGAGTTCTTGGCTCTGAATTCTTGTCCAGCAGAACTCAAGGACTGAGGTCTAACTTCTAACTTCTCTGGTAACATCTGATGCTGTCTGCTGTTAACATAAGTAATTAGTACTAAACTTGCCTCAACAAACTAGTGTATACTCCCTGAAAATGAATGGGCTACCTAATTGGTATTGTTAAGTTTTATTGAGTATGCATGACACAACTTTTCCTCTATGCACATGTACTATTTTTAATGAGCTGCAAAAATTCCCTGTCTGCTGCTTTCCAGTCTGTCCTTTACCATATTTGAGTGGTTTGAGAGCATATAAGTTATGGGAAATACACATTTCTTCCAAGTAGAAACAAGTCTGAAGGTTCAATCAGTTATTTAATAAATATCATTTTAGAACTATTTGTGGCAAGCATTGTCAGATACTGGAAATATTACTAAGTCCAAACACACGTATCACGTATCATGCTTATAGTGTGTGAAGCTTAATTCTAAGCATTTTTACATACAGTAATCTAGTTTTCTTGAGAGCATCCTGTAGGGTAGGTACTTTTATTATTTCTATTTTAATGATGAATCAATTGGAGCACAGAAAGTTTAAGTTACTTGCCTAAGATTCTTCTGGGTGGTGGAGCTGAATCTGTACCCAAGCAGTGTGTTTGCAGTATATGCTTAACTGCTTGTGCAAAGACAATTGATAGCAAAGACACTGCTTTTCTCAGCTCTCAGGTTGGCAAGTTGTCCATGCTTTGTTAGGAAAAGTCCCCGTTCAGTGCTCTTGAGAGCATGCCCTGTGTATACAGGTTCTGGGCAAATGTAAGAGTAATGATGAGTCATTCTCTCATCTGTTCATTAAATGGGTGTTTATCGAGTACTTACCTAGTACATCTAGTACAGTGTAAGGCACTTGGGAGACAAAAAGAGGAATAGTAAAAATCCTTTTCCTAATTTCATATGCATTTTAGGTTACATTTCCATCTTTTGTCTTCCTGCTGTTTTAAAGTATTTAAAATGTCTAATGTACATATTAAGAAAGCACTTCGTATCTAAACTGCCGTGTAAATAATCCGTTTTACTTTTATCATTGCTGGTTTTATTAAACAACTTTTCATGAGCCCTTCTCATAGGTTCCCTCAGCCATTTCTTTTTCATTTACATGCTCTCTTAATGACTAAATTTGGTGTTTGTGGTTACTGAGTAAAAGAAACATCGTCAATTAAAATTTCAAAGCTACTATTCAGTACGAGAGGGCCATGTTGCTAAATGAAAATGAATATTATATGACGAAAGGAAGCTGCAGTTTTTCTTATCAAATTAGCAACTTGCTTGTTATAGACAATAAATGCTAATTGGTTCTCTGTGCTGGTGAAGGCATCCTATACCTGTTCTAGGACAGTGTTTGTAAAGCAGTCTCATTTCTTAAGGACTATTCTTAGCCTCCGTTTACTCTATTTTTATTTTTTGGCACCGACATGAGACGAGGGCAGGAGAGGATCATTATCCTGTGCCAGGACCCCTGTTGAGTGATACCACTCATCACCTCATTTACCAGCAGGACTGAGTCTGAGATAGCCATGTTTCTCAAAGTAGAAGCAAATCTTGGAAAGACTGGAAGTTCCAAATGAAGTGGGTTATTCCTAGCCAATAAAAAATTTAAACCGATGAAGGCCAAGAGAGGAGAGACCATGAAAATCAGGGCTAAGGCAGGTAAGTAGAATTCCGTAGGAACATGACAAAGCAGTCTCTATCAATGAAAAAAAGAATTTTAGGCTTTGGGGTTAATGGTTATCCAGCTACTTGTCAAAATAGATTATGAGATACATACATTAAGAGGCCTGGGGTTGCAGATAAAAAAAAAATTCTGGTGATTATTTTTAAAAGGGACTTAACCCCTTCCCCGGCAGAAACGTGTATACTCGTTTTCACAAAATGTTCTTTTTCAGTCGTCGACGAGTATACTAAGAAAATATGGTAAAAAAATATGGTTTATAGGAAGACGAGTTACAAACTGTTTTCATAACCAGCATCAAAAATACTATATAGAACCAAAATAAAAAAATTAGTCTGAAAAAGAAACGTTTTTAACAAAAAAATTGTTGGGGAAGGGGTTAATGCTCCGTAAAAACTTCTCGATTGAAAATCTTGAGATCACTAGTCAAAGTTCAAGAGGGTCATACATGGTTTTCTAACAAAGGTGGATAGGTGCAAGTGTCAGGTCAAGAAAAGCAGGAAGAAAAGTAAGATAAAGAAAACTTAGAATAACTTGGCAAGTGAGTGGAAGTAAAGGGAAGATTAGGTGGAGTCTGGGTGAAATGACCAGGTATGGGGTACATGAGTCAACAGAAGGAACGAAGAGTGTTGTTGTTAGAAAAATAGCATCCGTGTTGAATATAGTCACAATTCCTCTACATACTGGCCTGAACACACATTAGGTAGTGCTTTCCATGCTGGGTAGCATAAAAATATAGTAAACTAGAACATGTTCATAATTTAAAGTGTTTTCATGATCCCAACTGGGGTCTTTTGCCTTCAAAGCCCATATTTCTTATTTTGTTCTGTCTGAAGGGTGAGAAATGGGACCCATGGGTAGAAACTTTAACAGTGATTTTGGTCCCATATAATGAAGAGTTTTTTTTGCCAAATTTGAATGAGGAAGGGAACATTTTATTGTGGATTTAGTCAGGACCCATCAGGTTGTCCCCTTGACTGGAATGCTGTAGGGGCAGAGGTGGATGGACCCCGTCCTACCCTGGAAGAGTGTGTTTCCTGACTTTATGAATGAACCCCTGGTTGAGCATAAGCATGAGTAGCAGATCAGGAAGGAAACTCTTTAGGAGAGAAGGGGCAGGTCAAGGCAGATAGGTGGTCAGAAACCAGAAGACATTTAGAAGGCAACGCAGGAAGGCTCAGCTGGTAGCTAAGAAGCCGGAAGAGCCACAGGAGCTCAGAGGGCAGGTTTCAAGTGGAAAAGAAATTAGATACAAGCCATCAGCGCCCTGAGAACATGGGTCCTGAGGTGAAGCTCTGCAGAGTCAGCAATCCCCAGTGACACAGCCATACAGAGTGTGGGTGCCCCAGGGCCCCTGGCTGATGGCAGATATGTAAATGGGTTTGACTCCCAGAAGTAGTGTCATTCTATTTTGTCTTAAGGTTCAGCTGTGGTGGAATTGTAAGGAACATTGCTTCCAACCGGATTGACTTATTGAGGGGGAAATTTGTCTGGGTTAATGGAAATGGGCAGCTGTGCATTTCTAAGGGCAAAGCACGGAATGGCAGAAAGACGAACAGGAGGAATCACCTGTTAAAATTAGACACCCACTGATTCCTGAAACATAACCGCAATGATATTTTCTACACCGTGTTTCCCAAAGGATCTTTCAGTGATGAGCATAGAGCTCACTCACTCGAAACTGTGTAAACTACATCCATTGATTTGAACATGGACTAAATGGTCTTTACAAATGATTATAGTGATGCTCTTTGCTCAGGAGTGCTTTTTCTGTGTGTGTGCTTCCCACGTGGGGTATATCCTGGCAGCAACCTGTGCATACAACTGTCCATTCATCCCAACAGCCCAAGATCTTAGAGAGTTCCCAATTCAGGGAAAAGGCCATGTTGGTCTGTATTAGCAGGAAGACCATGTTCTGTCCTCGAGATTTCCGTGCCTGCAAGAGAGGCGTGGCAGGGCTCCTCTTCCAGGGTAAGTGTCTGAAGGCTCTCCCCCTCATTTACCATTGAAATGTCTCCTTGGAACAAGATGCGTATCTGCTGTAGGAGGAGCATGGGAAGTGAATTCCTAAAGGACTGAATTGACTGCAACTGCGCTTTCTGCAGTTGGCACAGCCTGCAGTTGTAGAATTATGACTCTCTTCACATCCGCAGTGATGGATTGAAGGTGACAGCCTGACTTGGAGTTCTAAGCTCCAAGCTGGTCAGTTGATTTCACAAGTACAGTGTTGCAAGAGTCATTTATCAGAAGTGCGAACCCAGAGATTTGGATGTTTGAGGTGACAGCTGTTCGAGACATTACTTAGAGAAATAACTCACAGAAGATTAGGATAAGATCTTTGATAAGTAACAGGGAGTTCCTTTGTTAATTTTTGGAGTGTGTGACTGGGGTGATGAGAAGTTTCCATGGACATTTCTATAATTTAAATGCCGGGATGGTTTTTCTTTTGACTGCAATAACACCAGAAAAGATTAGAGTGGCCCCAAATTTCAGTTGATGCAACCCTTATTTAATGTTTGTGTATGGATTTGTAAAGAAAATTAAAACCCTAAAGCAAAGATACCCTGGGAATCATTTTTAAAAAAATATATTTATTGATTTCAGAGAGGAAGGGAGAAAGAGAGAGAAACATCAATGATGAGAGAGAATCACTGATCGGCTGCCTCCTGCACCCCTCTTACTGGGGATCGAGCCCACAACCCGGGCATGTGCCCCTGGCCAGAATCACACCCAGGACCTTTCAGTCCACAGGCTGATGTTCTATCCACTGAGCAAAACTGGCTAGGACCCTGGGAATCATTTTTTAACAAAGAATGATTTTGTGTGTGTGTGCCTAATGCTGTATTAGTAGTGTGTAGATAATCCCTTTGAAAAGTCACAGTATTGGATCAAGTCCTTTTAATCACAGACTATGGAGTCCGTGAAAATTGTGCTTTTTAGACACTGAGCATTTTTTACCTCCACAGGAAAGTAAAATTAAGTCATCATCTGTGATGCTGTTTGTTCTTTTATTGTCAAGTCTAAACATTGGCTTGGAGCAAGACTTTTGACATTCATTTTCTAGCAAGGACCCAGGCTCAGTTTATTTTGTGAACTAATATCTGCATTTGCAACATCGGCTCAAACTCTTTTTTTTTTATTTCTGCTGTAATAATTACCCAAGTTACACTTCAAAATATATCTGCGGGTCTCCTTTCTTATCAACTTTAGTTGGTATTGAGCCTTCCGATGCAACATAGCAGTTCCCAAGGCAGAGCAGACTTGAGTTGGAGAGAAAATTTTAATACACCAGCTCAGACATTACATATAAACTTAATAAAGTCGGATTGGCCCAATGTGTAAACTTCTTCCACGGCAGTCAGTCTGTATCAGGAGCTGCATTTAGTCTCTGAGGCCCAGGGGTACCATTCAGCATATTACCACCGAGGTGAATTGGTTCTTTCCTAATACATTTTGGAAGTACTCTATTTTTGTTTCTTCCCCAATCACACACACACATTACCTTCTCTATGTGTCTTTTTCTCTGTCTTTCTTACATCCTCTTGCCCCAAATCCCTACTTTAAAACACATATTCCTGCATTAGCCTGTCATCTCAATTGTATTTTCTGAGATACTGATGAGTGAGCTTGTAGATTTCTTCTTCTTTTTTTTTTTTTTGAGATGATTCATAGTCATCTTTTTCCTCCAGGTTTTCTTTTTCTATTTTGTAGAGTTTGGCCCTTTTTTTTTCTTCCTTTTGGACTGCTGAACTCCTATGTGTATTAAATCTCTAATCATCACTGGCACCCATAAAGTAGATATGATTTCTCTCATACAGGAAATTGTTTTCAGAGAGGTTAAATCATTTGCTTGCTCAAAGTCAACCAAAATTTGATTTTGGAACTGTCCACTTTCTAAGTCCTATGTTTTAGTCCTATGCTGTAGTTTCTATTCCTTTTCTGTCATATAGAAAGATTATGTATTTCTGATATCTCTCTCTCTCTCTCTCTCTCTCTCATATATATATCATCCCCAATGTGGGGCATGCAGGAGGCAGCCGATCCATGATTCTCTCATCACTGATATTCTTCTCTCTCTCTCTCTCTCTCTCTCTCTCTCTATCTCTCTCTATCTCTCTCTCTCTCTCTCTATATATATATATATACATACACACATATAGACAGATAGATAGGTAGATAGGCATATTTCAGTACACACAAGTAGTGTGGTAGATAATATTCCCAATTTCCTGGTTTTTTTATTGGGGTGAATTATACCTGAAAAAAACAAAGATGAAGAAAATCAGACATCAATCCCGAAAGCAATAAATTAGATTGGAGTTCTGATGGGACCAGAGAATAGAAAAGCACCAGAAAAAAAATGCTAAACATCATTATTACTTTCTGTTAATAATAGCAGCAAAACTGGCTAGGACCCTGGGAATCATTTTTTAACAAAGAATGATTTTGTATGTGTGTGCCTAATGCTGTATTAGTAGTGTGTAGATAATCCCTTTGAAAAGTCACAGTATTGGATCAAGTCCTTTTAATCACAGACTATGGAGTCCGTGAAAATTGTGCTTTTTAGACACTGAGCATTTTTTACCTCCACAGGAAAGTAAAATTAAGTCATCATCTGTGATGCTGTTTGTTCTTTTATTGTCAAGTCTAAACATTGGCTTGGAGCAAGACTTTTGACATTCATTTTCTAGCAAGGACCCAGGCTCAGTTTATTTTGTGAACTAATATCTGCATTTGCAACATCGGCTCAAACTCTTTTTTTTTTATTTCTGCTGTAATAATTACCCAAGTTACACTTCAAAATATATCTGCGGGTCTCCTTTCTTATCAACTTTAGTTGGTATTGAGCCTTCCGATGCAACATAGCAGTTCCCAAGGCAGAGCAGACTTGAGTTGGAGAGAAAATTTTAATACACCAGCTCAGACATTACATATAAACTTAATAAAGTCGGATTGGCCCAATGTGTAAACTTCTTCCACGGCAGTCAGTCTGTATCAGGAGCTGCATTTAGTCTCTGAGGCCCAGGGGTACCATTCAGCATATTACCACCGAGGTGAATTGGTTCTTTCCTAATACATTTTGGAAGTACTCTATTTTTGTTTCTTCCCCAATCACACACACACATTACCTTCTCTATGTGTCTTTTTCTCTGTCTTTCTTACATCCTCTTGCCCCAAATCCCTACTTTAAAACACATATTCCTGCATTAGCCTGTCATCTCAATTGTATTTTCTGAGATACTGATGAGTGAGCTTGTAGATTTCTTCTTCTTTTTTTTTTTTTTTTGATATTTCATATAGTTATCTTTTTCCTCCAGGTTCTCTTTTTATTTTGTGTAGATTTTGGCTCTTTTTTTTTCTCTCTATATATATATATATACATACACACATATAGACAGATAGATAGGTAGATAGGCATATTTCAGTACACACAAGTAGTGTGGTAGATAATATTCCCAATTTCCTGGTTTTTTTATTGGGGTGAATTATACCTGAAAAAAACAAAGATGAAGAAAATCAGACATCAATCCCGAAAGCAATAAATTAGATTGGAGTTCTGATGGGACCAGAGAATAGAAAAGCACCAGAAAAAAAATGCTAAACATCATTATTACTTTCTGTTAATAATAGCTAAAGTCTCACTCATGCTTTCAGTTGCATTTTGACATTTCTTCCTCCTAGACTCCTTTCCATATATTAAGCCACGACAAGGTTTGCTAAAATGGTGAACAAGTAAAAAAAATAATAAAATTAAAAAAGTCTGTAACTGTGGCCTAGCCCAGTTTGCCTGAGGTAGCCTCATTCTAAACAGAATCAAGGGCTTCTGTGCCCTTTGCACATGCCACGTGGATTAGACTCCATTATTATCCTTGGTTTCTCTGCTTGTTTCTCGACTTGGGTCTTCTGGAACTTAAGCAGGTATGGACAAGACTTGAGTGTGTAATAATTATAACAGCTAACATTTAATGAATCCTTAATAAATTCCAGGCACTGTGCTGAGCTCTTTATTTGCATTATCTCATTTAATTGTTCACACTTACAGAAAGGAGATAACTGAATACATTTGGAAATTTAATAACTTGTCTGTGGTTTCACAGCTGCTAAATAATTTGTCCAAAGTCACAGAGATAGTAAGTAGTGAAGCCAGATTCAAAGTCTTAATTTTTCTGATTCCATAGCCCAAGCCCTTAACCCTCGTTCATACAAGATTTCCATTATCTAACGCAGTGTTCACACATATTAACTGCTCAAAAAGTGCTTCTTGGATTGAAAAATAAGAGAGAGACTGTATTCTATTAAAACAAACACTAGACATAATTAGAAGATAAAGGCTTGAATTACATTTATGCTGCTTTTAGCTTTGTGGCATCAATAATTCATGTCACTCTTTGGATTCCCATTTTCTTCATCTGTAAAATGAAGGGAAGAGGGTTAAATGAGCTCTGAAGTCTCTTTAAACTCTGGCAAATAAACCCAGAAGTGGTGACTAGAAAAATAATTCAAAACCGCTAGCTGATGCCCCAATATTGGGCAAATAGCTATTGCATTATTCTAGTGGATCTTCAGTTCAGCTGTGGTGGCATAATTCCATTTAGATCCAATCTAGATACGTTTTTGCTAGGTCCTCTATCATTTTTCAGAATGTTTGAAAAACAAAATACATTTAGGCTTCTCACCCTGAGTTTGGGAATCTGAAATATACATAAGATGATATGAGCAGAGGCTGACTTTGATTACCATATAGTGGCATAGCCGGGGGCTGCAATAAAAAACCTATCAAATTGAACCTGATATGAACCATGACAGGCCTCCTTAATGTGTGGATGCTTTGGCTTTCAAGTGTATTCTTTCACTGTATTATACAAAATGTGGATAAAGTGATAAGTGAGTTTAAAACTGATTGTATGAGAGAAATGCACTGTCGCACTATAAAGCTCTTTGCGCTATAAAGCTCTTTGCCCCGGGGAGATCAGAAATGTAAGGCAGCCTCATTTCCTTTCTTTTCAGTGCTTTCTGGGTTGCTTAGGGTTGCCTACAATGGCTTGGTTGGTTTGTTGTTTGCTAAGTTAAGGTAATCTCGATCTTGATTCCTTTTTTTTTTTTTTTTTTTTTTTTGGTTTTTTTCTCATAAGTAATTTTGTTTTGTGGGTTATAAAAA
>NW_006292095.1:7194935-7206977 GCF_000327345.1 Myotis davidii | reverse complement strand
GATGTATACGTATGTAATTTATTTTAATTCTCACAAAACTCTATCTATAAGCATAAAATCCCTTTTTTTTTTTTTTTTTTTTTTTTTTTTTTTTTTTTTTTGAGGTATTGCTGTCCAAAGGAAATTGTTTTGAGAGGCTTAAAAAAAAAATAAAGGCAGGGAGATTGAGAAAGAGAAAAGCTGGAAAAAGAACCAGAGGCAAAGGAAGAAGATGAGAGAAATATTCATCCATAAGCCTATATGGAATTTAAAACAGTTTAAGGCACAGGGGGAGGCCACTGGGCTTGCTTTAAGTCCAATGATCCAAAAAAATATTCAAGCACCAAAGTTGATGACCATGGCAGCTGCCTTTGCTATAGACCCCTGAGCACCCACATTGCCTCTCCCCCGCTTCAGTGACATGAATATTCAGCACAGATTTCTTTGCCCCCTGGGTATGGCAGACAGATACATCCAGGCAGCTGGCAGTGGCCACACAGCTTCCAGTGGACCTGCAGACTCATGGCGCAGTGAGCAGAGTCCACTTGTCTTATTATCTCTTACACCCTTTGCACTGTTTCTCTGCTGGTTCTCTGGTTGACCAGAGAGGAAACAACTTGAGCTTACCTTGCCCATCAGTTTCTCAGTCTCTGGAAATGGATCGGCCTTTGCAGTCTGGCCTAACTCACATACACATTTCTGTCCTGTTTCCTTTGCATTGTGAACCAGTTTTCTCACGAGGAAGGATAATGAATGTGAAATGAACACAAGCAAACCGCCTGATATAGAGTAATAATGGGCTTTGGATTCAGCCACCCGTCATGCCTCCGTTACTGCTACCTGCAGGACGTTTGCCGAGTCTTCTACCTCACAGCTCCTCATCTGAAAAAGGGAAAACATTTCTTTCCCCAGATCTCGGGGCAGGTGGCGACAATACACAGGAGGCATAGTTCCTAGCATGTGGCACGTGTTCTGTATTGGGTAGTCATGATTATGATTTGATTCCACTTGTTTTCCCTCTGGCCTGAAGGTAGACAACACTCCTTCTCAGGTACAGATAGCTTGAAGCTTCCAGTGTGTGGTCAGGCTTCACGCTGACCTGGCCAGAGCCCTCTATTTGGGGGTGAACCGTGAGCTTTCTGATTCAGGCCTAAACATGCTAAAATTGGGGAGGACGTGATGCTAGGTTTATACTCACTTAGCAGTTTCAAAACCATAATAATGTTATATGGAGGGTTAGCTTTCGTCTGCATTCTTTTTGGAGGCTTTTGCTATTTTACTCTCATGCCGAAGGGCAGGTTTATTACAAGCTCAATTTCGAAGTTCTTGGTCTAATATTCTCAAACACAAATCTTCTAGGTTCTAGGGAGGATTGTGGCAATAACAACAAAGGATGCAAATATCTATCTTTTATATCACAGTTATCTCTTGTGAAGTATTGTTTGAAGTGCAAAGATTTCATGTGAGTGAGCTCATTGAATTTAGGCAGATCTTTTGTTTTAGTTGCTACAGTTACGTATGTTGAGTTTTGATGGCCAGCACATGGTTATGAAAATATGTGGTTTTAAAACATAAAATATTGGTAATTAAGCAGTATAATTAGATACAATCAACTGTCAACTATATGGGGGCAGACCAGTCATAGTTAAGCCAAACAAGTTCTAGACAATTCATTTCTTGGCCAAGGAATTTGATAATCAGGCCACCACTAATCAGTGCTAATTACTGACCTCTGCCCACCCACTCACATTAACTGCAGTTGGTCAGAAGGAGGAGCAGGCCTAGTTGGAGGTCTGGGCAGCTGGAGTGTGGAGACCAAGCAGAGAAGGCACTGGTCCTCACTCCAGCAGTAACTGAGCTGACATAGGCACCAAATTAGAACTCCAAGTCTTGATTGCTCTTCTAAGTGGGGTTAACATACCATTCTAATCAAGTACTTACTGTCTCATTTTTCTCTTCCATCTGGGGAGAGGAGTAGGTCCCAGGTACCTGATGCCCTTATGAATAAGCTGCTCTGAGATCAGATGTGGATTTCCCATGTAGCTAATGAAAGTTAAGCTTTAAACCCATTACTTGAATAGGCTATTTTCAAATCCTGATTTAATTTTGTATAACTTTTAGATCTCTCAGAAGCTGGAGAGTTAGTATTTGTTTCAATCATGCTTGGGGGGTATACCTCTTACTACAAAGTTATGTTTAGAACATAGGGTGCTGCACTACAATCTTTTTGAATCCTAGATAATAAAACCCTAATATGCAAATTGACTGAAAGGCAGAACGACCAGTTGCTATGATGCGCACTGACCACCAGGGGCCAGACAACTCAATGTAGGAGCTGCCCCCTGGGGGGAGAACTGCTCAGCCAGATGCTGGACTCATGGCTGGTGAGTGGAGTGGCGGAGGCGGGAGCCTCTCTTGCCTCCTTGGGAGTCAGACATCCCCCGAGGGCTTCTAGACTGTGATAGGGCTCAGGCCAGGCTGAGAGACACCCCCCCGCCCCGCCCCTTCCCCAAGTGCATGAATTTTGTGCACTGGGCCTCTAGTGTCAAAATAGTACTGTAACTTGCATCAGTAACTTAGCATTTACCTAGTGTCCAGATCTTGGATACTTTGGAGTGCTGCAAATTCAGCCCTAAGTATTATAAGTGAATTAACCATTAATACCAATAAAATTCCTCTAACAGACATTTTACTCTGCACGAAAAGTATGGCAGAGGCCTCTTTCAGCACAGAACCTTTACACTAATTTTTTTTTACTTGATTTGATATGTGGTGTATGCTTGCCATCTTTATGAAACTTCACAACTGAAGGTATAAGAATCATTGACAGTGAAGGAAATAGATGAAAAGAATAAGTTTATAAAAAAATCCCACCTGTAAGGGCAAAAAGTAACTGTGGAGATCAGAGACAGCCAGGAAAGACAGGAGCACCTTCAATGAAAACAGCAGCATTTTGGGAGCCATTTTGTGTAGGGACAGAGTCATCAAAACCAAAATTGCTCCCAAGGATTTCACTTGCAGGGAGGTGACAAAATTACTAATTAGAACAAGAGGCATCAATTAAGACTTTATATCTTATAGACTAAAACAAGCGATCTTACACTAAAGTAAAACTGAATTAAAATCAATATGCTTTTTCTAGGTAGGACTTTTTATAATATTTGAAGTTATATACTCTGGTGGTTAAGGGCACTAGCTTTGAAGTTGGACTGCCTAGATTTTTTTATTGAGGTGTAATTAATGTATAATAAATTACTCATATTTAAACTTACTGATTTGATGAATTTTGACCTGTATAGTCAAGTGTAAAACCATCATGATAATTAAAATAATAAGCCTGTCTATTATTCCTAAATGTTTTCTCATACCCCTTATAAATACTTCCCTCCATATTCTACACTCCCCTCCCAAGCAATCAGTGATGTACTCTGTTGTACTGTAGATTCGTTTGTATTTTCTAGAAATTCATATAAATGGGATTATTCCATATATGCTCTTTTTGGTCAAATTTCTATCACTTAGCTTAATTGTTTTGAGATCCATCCTGTTGTGTGTATCAGTAGTCTGTTGTTTTTATTGCTGAGTAGTATTCCAAAGTATATCTATGTGACAGTGTTTATCCATTCACTATTGGTGGGCATTTGGGTTGTTTCTACTTTTTACTGTTACAAACATCATGTCATGTTAAGTCTTTGGATGTGTTTTCAATCTCTTGGATATCTTATTTAGGACTGGAATGGCTGGGTCATATGTAGTTGTATATTGACTACCTGGATTTAAATCTATGCTTTATCAACTACTAGCTTATGACATTTTGTTAGTCAATTAACCAGTTAGTATGTAAGGTACAAGTTTGTTAGAAGACTTACATTATATGATTCATGTAAAGCAGTGGTAGGGAAACTTTTTTATTCCAAGAGCAATATTTTGATGTTTACAAAATCATTCACAGGCCTTATAAAATTATCAGCTTAAAAAATTAGCCTGTTATATTTAGGCAAACATTTAATTAATTCACCCTCAATGCCTTGGCAGAGCCAGACCAAATGACTTTGCCAACCTTATATGGCTTATGGGCCAGATGTTCCCACCCCTGATATACAGCATTTAGTACCATGCCTAGCTTATAGTAAGCATTTGCAATTTTAACTATAATTGTTTTTTCAAAGCTTAAAAACTTTTGGAAATTTCAGTGTTGAAATTTCTTAGCTTAACTTCTCAGGAAAATTCATTCATGCGAAAAGTGATTATTCCATCATGCTGCATAATAGTGGGTCTAAAAATATCTGTTTAAAAGACATATTTACTTGTAACATGAGGATGTGCATGGTTTTTAGCTAATGAAATTCATAGAATGATAGGAAGTCAACCTTTGAAATGATAGATTGCATAAGATTTCACTTTCTAAAAGGCTATTCATATATTAAAATGCATGGGGTGTGTAATCAATTTAATTTTTAGAAAGTCAATGATAAAAGAGCTAAGCTTCTCCTTTAGTTAGTGTGTGGTAACGAGAAATGATCTTGAGATCAAGGGCTGAAACCACCTTCCTTATTAGCTGTGTTGCTTTGGGACATCATTTAACCTCCCTACCACTTAGAAGAATTAGCCCCCAGCTCAAAATTCTAGGCTCTGTGCTGCATTCTGTGACAAGCTACTTCCTTAACCATTCTGGCAGTCCCTAAAATCTAAACATTGAGTTAAAACCTGGTTAATTATGCCCACGGAGAGTTTCATGACTGCCTAAGGAGAGGTGTAGTACTTTAATGCATTTATGCAGGAGTCTTCATGGGTGTCCAGATTCAGTGCCTGTTACCTTTTGGTTGGAATGATGAAAAGCAGGCAGTATTACAGGAGACATAGCTGGGCTCTCAGGGTTTCATCGTGGACAGAGGGTCAGAGTGGAGCCGCCACCCTCCCTCCCTGTCTGCTTGAAAGTAGCCTGCACATGGGTGGTAAGCACACGTTTTCCTTTCCTCCCAACTGTAGAATAGTAAGTACTTGGAGAAAGGGCCCTCTCCTGAGGATGTAGATTTTCAAACACAAAGCCCAGATAGACGCAAGGAAATTGTGATTTTTCTTCTACATCTTATTTTTAAATATATATCATTGATTTCAGAGAGGAAGAGAGATAGAAATATCAATGATGAGAGAGAATCATTGATTGGCTGCCTCCTGCATGCCCTCACTGGGGATTGAGCCTACAACCCGGGCATGTGCCCTTGACTGGAATCGAACCTGGGACCCTTCAGTCTGCAGGCCGACTCTCCGTCCACTGAGCCAAACCGGTTAGGGCTCTACATCTTATTTTTAGCTTTACTGTTGATTTGGATATTCTTCTCTTCTCAGCACTGCCTTATATGAAATGAACTATAACGCTGCACTTAAATTGGCACCTGCTTTCTGTCTTTTCAGCTCACAGCTGGATGAACAGATGCCAGTGAGCAATCGCTGTCTAATAACTCCCCTCAACTGTTTTGTCAAGGCGGTCACTTGCATTTTTCATATTTATTTATTTATGTGTGTAGCTCCTTTTCCCTGAGTAACATTCAAAATAATGACCCCATCATAGGAGAGTAATGATTTAGAAATACTGCAGTGGTTATAAATTCTGTATAATACATCTTAGACTTCAACTGCTGAATGATCTTAATGGGGTCTTTTCCAGATGTACACTTGAGGAGGCATCCATGTCCTTAATACCTTTAAGTCCCTCCCCACCCCCAACTCAGCATCATCGCCTAGCAGTGTGCAGGGGAGGATTCTGCATAGGCATTGCCATGGTTGTTGCTAATATCTCTGCAATTAAGAATTAGTTCTTTTCTTGAGGAATCCCTTAGAGACAGGAAAGTCATTTGGCAGGGCCTTATTTAAATCTTGCTTTTAAACAAAATGCGTCTTCCCCCCGATTTTGATACAAGGAAGCCACGTTTTGGGTCACTACTGACATTTTATTTACACATTTGGCCTATTCAGGGGGTCTTTCTGGGCTTCTGCTCCAGTCATCAAGAAAGCAGGCAGCTGTTCGTACTGAGTTAAGAGTTAAGAGAATATGCCCAATGTGTGGTCAGTTCCTCTGAACATTCTGGTATGATATCCAGTCTACATTGAATTTTGCTTCCTTCAGTAAGTAAGTTGCTAGACTGTTTTCTCTCAAACAAACCCAACTTCTGATCATCTGTTTTGGAAAAACTATAAAAACCTCATTTTGTGCAACTATGGAAAAAACTATTACCCTTTCCTAGTCTGGAAAAAGAAAGCAAATCAGATATCCAAGAAAGTCAATTGTTGGTTTAATTTCCACATTTCCAAACTGGTAATTATATTTTTAGTTATTACTGTCAAAGTATAAATTATTAAATGTTTGTGTTTGTGATATTTTTCACTGCGGAATTATCCAAATTGATTGGCATGTGGTAAAAATTTAATTTGCCTTTTGCTTTCTCATTGCTTCAACATGTTTGCAGAATGCAAATGATTACATTAAATTTTTTGTGCATTATTCATAATCAGAGTGCTAGTTCAAAGTTTTTAAAGGAAATTCAAGGTTAAACCTTCCAACATTCATCCCTTGGTCTTCTTGAATGTCTTTATTTTTTCTACCTAATTTCTTGGGAGTTAAATGATCAGTTTAAGCAAAGATAACATATTCTCCCTTAGGATGTAGAAATTTCACTAGAACATATTTTTACAGGGTAGACTGCCAAATGCCAGTTTTCTAAAAGGGAAATTTTTCCAAATTTTACAATATGCTATTTCTTTAAGTTTTTGTTTTGTGGGTGTTTGTGTGTGTATGTGTGTGTGTGTGTTAATTTTTTCATTCTGAGCAACTAATAACAATGGGTCTAAATTTGAGTGAATTTGAGTCTAAACTTCAATGATGCCTGCCTGGCCAATGTGGCTCAGTGGTTGAGCGTTGACCTGTGAACCAGGAGGTCATCGTTTGATTCCTGGTTAGGGCGCATGCCCAGGTTGTGGGCTTAGTCCCCAATGTGGGGCATGCAGGAGGCAGCCGATCAATGATTCTGTCTCATCATTGGAGTTTCTATTTCTCTCTCCCTCTCCCTTCCTATAAATCAATAAAAAAGATATATTTATAAATAAATAAGTAAATAAAATTCAGTGATGCCTTCAGCAATATTCATTTTAATCAAGTTTAACTTCTCCGAGGTGTCTAGTGTGTGCCTTTGTGTGTGTGTGTAAAACAAGAAAGATCAGTGAGATGATTTGCCAAAAAGAAAATTAAAAAGCTGATTCCCGAGGATGAGTTTGAGAAGCGGATCATCTGAGCTAGAAAGCACTGGGTCTGTAACTCGGATTCAGGTATTCCATGGACACTGAAGTTTTCCGTTAGGTACCAGACCATTTACAGGACCGGTTCTAGGGCCAGTGTGGCAAAAGTAAGGCTCTGGGAGCCGAGAGAGTCTGTTCTTGTCTCTGACGTCAATGTGCTTTTTTTCCTGGCCCACGTTTTAGAAACACTCCAGTTTCTCACTCCTTCCATGTCTGCTGTTGACCCTCCTCCCCAGTCTGTGCCATCCATCCTCTCCATGCACCAGCTGTGCCTGCCCTGGTGAGTGCACTCTGACCTACTTCTGGTCTGAGTCTCATCCTCCTCCTCCATCCCAGGCCCAGGCCTTGGCAAGTGACCCGACAGGAACTCCACTCCGGGCTCCCTTGGCATGGGTGAGTATGGGCCCTGGGGCTGCTTCCTTCATTCCACACGCACCCCCAGCCCCCCGCCCAGGGCATTTGACGGAATGCCATTTTGTATGGCAGAGTTCCTTCTACACTATTCGTTTATGCCTAAAATGGTTTTCTGATAACCTAGTTTGAAGAGAAAAGAAAGAGAACCTAGGAAGAGACACCATCCATCTAATAGCTTCATGTAGTAAAAAGTGTGTTGCCATCAGTTCAGCATCATGGAAGAGCAAAGTGCCACCCATTTCTCCTCCCTTCCTTCCTTTCTCTTTTCCTTCCTTCAGTAGTTATTCAGAGTCAGCTGTGTGTGGTCCAGAAATAAAAAGACAAGAAAATACTTATTTTCTCACACACACTGCTTAGAGTTAACAAAATGGTGGGAGAGAAAGAGAAAGAAGCAAGTCAACACTGTACACTGTGACCAGTTTTAATATTGCGGGGCTGCTATTTACATGATGGTGCTTTCTGTCACGGTCAGGACATGGTGGGACTCCTTACTTCCTCTCCTTGTGTTTATTACCTTGCTGACAGTGGCATCTTCACAGAGGAAATGAGGTTCGCTTTGGAATTTGCAGGATGACTGGGAATTCTGCAGTGCATCCAGGGGTAGAAGGAAATTCCAGGAAGAAGGATCACCATGTGCAGAGGCATGAAGGCATCTGGGAGTGTGGAGGGTTCAGGACACTGGGGCCAGCTGTGTGCTGCTGGAGCGGAGAGTGGGTGGCAGAGTGGAAGAGCCTATCTAGCCTGGAAAACACGGATCAGCTGATGAGGAGAAAATTTTCAAAAACACTTTTGCCCACCCCCACCTCACCCCCACAAAAATACACAAAAAGCACTTTATCACAATAGGACAGGCCACTTCTCTGACAGCAGGGATGCACTTGTCTAAACAGAATTATCCTTGGGAATGCCTTGGCATTGGACACCCAGTACAGGATCATGGAAGAACACGACAGACTGTAGAATGACAGATAAAGCAACATAGCTAATGGTTGTGCATAGACCAGAGTTATTTCTACTCCGAGAGTTTTTATTTAGTAACTAATTGCTTTACTTGCAATATGCTCCCTAGTTTGGTGTGTCTAGGGGTTTACATAGTTGTTCTGAAGTGTGGATGAAAACAGTGAGGCAGCAGATGGGGCTGGAGAGAGAATACCACTGCATGGGTAATGGGATGATATGGGGTCTTCCGTTTGCAATGTACAGAGGATTTCTCCCTCCTTTGTCTCTAGAAACCAGGTCAAAAATTCATTGCTCCCCGCTTCTGAACGTGTTTGGTCATTTGGGATGTACAGTTGGGAGAAAAACTGAATATGCTTCAGTATACTAGGATGCGGAGCATGGGTAATAAATGGCACTCTGATTTGATTACTGTAGTTTGAAATTTACATAATAGCTACACTAGAGGAGATAAAGATTTATTGATTTCTTACCAACCTTGAAGCTTAGGGGCCAAAAATTTCCCGTCAGATGTTAGGTAGGTGAAAAGTATTTTGGTTAAAATTTATTCTTTTGACACCCACCTTCCTAAGAGTGAAAGATATTTTCAGGGGAATAGAATGATTTTCTTAATCTAATGTTCAATAGTTTAAAAATGGTTGCTATCAGAACATCGGAACATATCCTGACAATTATAATAGCAGGTGTCTGAGATTATTCACTTATTATATTCTATGTTGACACAACTAAATCATGGAGCTATTAGTTTTCGGGAGCTATAGCACTCAGAGCAAAATCCTAGAAATTCCCAACCATATTAATCATATTGGAACAATTCATATTTTTCCAATGTAACCTAGAAGTGATTTTAAAAATATATATTTTTATTGATTTCAGAGAGGAAGGGAGAGGGGGATAGAAACAGAAACATCAAGGATGAAAAAGAATAATGATCAGCTGCCTCCTGCATGCCCCCTACTGGGATCAAGCTTGCAACCCAGGCATATACCCTGACCAGGAATCAAACCATGATCTCCTGATTCATAGGGTCATGTGCTACCATTGAGCAACACTGGCCAGGCTAGACGTGATTTATTTTTTATTTTTTATTTTTTATTTTTATTTTATTGATTTTTCACAGAGAGGAAGGGAGAGAGATAGAGAGCTAGAAACATTGATGAGAGAGAAACATCGACCAGCTGCCTCCTGCACATCTCCCGCTGGGGATGTGCCCGCAACCCAGGTACATGCCCTTGACCGGAATCGAACCTGGGACCTTTCAGTCCGCAGGCCGACGCTCTATCCACTGACCAAATCCGGTTTCAGCAGTGATTTTTATAAAAACTCAAAACAATGTCAAATATAAGAAGACATTTGTCAATCATTTTTTATGTATACGTGGGGGTGGGGAGGAAAGCAGGGCAAACTTAAACAACAATTATTTTTTAGAGAATTCTGCTACTTATATTTTTATTCTCACTTGACCTAATACTCAGATAAGCCTTCTAGCCATAAAGACTGGAAGCAGACCAGCCAAAACCAGAAAGGGCAGGGGGTAGTGGGGTAGGTGAGGGAGGAATTTTTGTTTTTAAACAGGACTGGTTTAAAATTGAATGAACTGATCATTGGATATGCTAACAGCCATTGGATTTACTTCCTCTTCATTTTTACCATTTTGAAAAACATTTTTTAGCCTCTCATCTTAATATGACCTTTGCACAAGTACTCAGAAGTTGAGATGCTTAACAGTTATTTAAATTAGGCAAAACAGAAACATCTTTGACAGGATAAATGAGTAAGCAAACCGTGTTATTACCAAGTGGGCAGTGATGTGACAAATATTTTGTACAAATGGGATTAGTAGTGAATCATGCAGCAGTTAATATTGTTTAAATGAGACACTCAGAGTTAACTCATCTTTATGAGCCGAACACCTTTGAAAAGATGTTACATAGGTGGCTTATACAAAAACATGTGGATTTCCCCCCAAATTTTTTATATTTGGGGAGAATAGGGCAAAATGCCAAACACTGCGATTTTACAGTAGCCAAATGGGGTACGATACCAATACTGCATGCACATAGGTTTTTCTTTTTCTCTCCCATCAAACTCTTGGCTCTCAATCTTGTAACAGGCTGAAAAATTTAACTTACCCCTGTTTCCTTGGAGTGATTTCCCCCCCAAGTTATTTGCAGTCTAAACAAAGCCCTTATAGAATTTTTAGGGCTCAGAGGGACTTACAGATGATTTTTGTAAATAGTATAAAATTCAACAAGCCGGGTCTACTAGTTCTGATCTTCCCCTGTGACTTCGGAATCTCAAGTAGGTCAGATCTTGTCTTGTGGACAGACAGATGGAAGGAAGGATGCTCTTGTACCCTGATACTCATTCTTATTCCTTGTGTGGGACTTGATCTTCTGTTGAGGATCACGTAATGAGTTTCTAAAATTGCTTGCCATGGTTCCTTCTGATTCAAAAGATGTTGAATGTGATCTTCTGTGATAGGAGCAGGAAAATAGGAACCATCAGGAAAGTTGTAGGTCACCCACGCTCTGCAGATAATGGGAGCGTGGGCAAGAGAAACAACCCCACAAAACCAGGCAGAGGTTTGGTCTAGCAAATGTAAGAAGTTGCTTGTATCTTTTGGGGTAGATGATAGTTCTGCCAAATCCATCATTCACTAAGAACTATGGAAGATGTCTAAAGCAGTGTTTTTAATGTGATGTTATCTTTTGGGGTAGATGATAGTTCTGCCAAATTCATCACTATGGAAGATATTTAAAGCAGTGTTTTTAATGTGATATATGCCATCAGCTTTAAGGAAAATCTGAGATACTTGACAACAATCCGCATTCCTGGGCACAAACCTATTTTAACACAACACAACTAGACTATGTGTCAATACGTTCCATTTAGACAACAGAATTGTTAATATATGCCAAATTTCCTTTATATCTGTGCATATCTAATATAGAGGGGATGTTGTTTTTTCAGAGTAAGCTGCAGACAGTATGACACTTCATTTTGACTGTCCAGTAGAGGGGCATTTTAAACAAGTACCTCTAGCAAAATTTTATCCAGGCTACGGTTTGAGGCTTATGAATTTCTGGTTCGGATAAATGCTGAGGTGAAAGTGATATTGCTCTCTGGGGACCACACTGAGAAGAGAATCACTGTTGTGTGTTGAGACACAAATTGTTGTTTTCAGTGTGGAGTCAAAATACACTGTTTCTCACCTTGGCCAGTGTCGCTCAGTTGGTTGGGTGTCAATCTGTGCAGGGACTGGTTGCTGGTTCTATTTCCGGACATGGCACATGCCCAGATTTTGGGCTCGATCGCCAGTAGGGGGCGGGCAGGACGCAGCTGATCTATGTTTCTATCTCTCTCTTCCTCTCCCTTCCACTTTCTATACAAATCAAC
>NW_006292095.1:7184811-7194789 GCF_000327345.1 Myotis davidii | reverse complement strand
GGGGACCACACTGAGAAGAGAATCACTGTTGTGCGTTGAGACACAAATTGTTGTTTTCAGTGTGTCCTCAAAATACACTGTTTCTCACCAGTGTCGCTCAGTTGGTTGGGTGTCATTCTGTGCAGGGTCTGGTTGCGGGTTCGATTCCCTGACATGGCACATGCCCAGATTTCGGGCTCGATCCCCAGTAGGGGGCGTGCAGAAGGCAGCTGATCTATGTTTATATTTCTCTTTTCCTCTCCCTTCCACTTTCTATAAAAACCAATAAAATAAAATAGAAAACCACTGTTTCTTATCCAGTCTGTCAAATTTCTCCTTTTTAAAAAATCTGTTTCACATTTCTATAATCGAAGGAGAAGGGGTCCCACTTTAAATTACACATTATGTTTGTATTCCCATCAAATGTTATTTCTCGGTTGCTTCCTAAGTTCATCAGCCAAGAACCAAGTATCCTGGATGAGTCCACTGGTCCAGTTCCAGTCCAATGGGAATGCTCCTGTGGCAGGTTGTTCTCCAAGGGCCTGCACTCCGAGGGCCTCAGCCTTCAGCCCCAGATGCATTGGGTGAGATTAGTGTCATCTTACAGCACTTCTTACTCAGTTTGAGTGCTACTCTGGGGAGGGAGTAGGAAAGGAGGGAACTTCCAGAATATTGTATTATCACCCTATAGCTGACACTTCAGTATCTACAAAAAAATAGCGAGACAGCTCCTGGGAGTCTGCCCCTGGGGCCTGTCTCTGGCTGACCACGCTGGTCCTGTGGGCAGGTATGCTGGGAATGGAGATGCAGAGGAATCTGTGCCAGGGACTTGGCCTAAGTACCCTGAGACAGGGACAGCTCTGAGCGTACCTGGTGGCATCTCCCAGACGACCTGGCAGGATGGGTCCCAGGGTCCAGGGTGAGCTTCTCAGGTCTGTCCTATGTAGTGGCCTCCTTTCCTTCCCTTTGATCAGTCTATAGCAACAGGCATTATAATTATCCATTCACACCCAGTGAAGCCAACTTTCACTTGAATCATGGTCACATAGGTTGCATTAGGGGTGGGGAGTAAGATGGCTGGTCCAGCTGAAACTTAAGTAACACTGGGAACCTAACGACCATATGAAAATCAGCCTTTTAATATCTCTCCAGGAAGTTTACTTATTTTATTAGTAATGAATGCTCATCCCTGAAGAATTAGAAAATTGGGTCACCAAAACTTAGATGTTTATCAAGCATCTAGAGGTGCACGTAGGGGGAAATCAGGCACCACTCCCCCACCCCCATGACTCTAGGGTCTAGTCTCAGAACAGTGCTGTGTTCAAAAGACACATCTGGCCTGGCCGGTGTGGCTCAGTGGTTGAGCATTGACCCATGAACCAGGGTCAGGGCACATGCAGGGTTTAGGGCTCAATTCCAAGTAGGGGGTGTGCAGGAGGCAGCCGATCGGTGATTCTCATCATTGATGTTTCTATCTCTCTTGCCTTCTCCCTTCCTCTCTGAAATCAATGAAAATATTTAAATATATATAATATAATTTACATAATTATATTTATAATCTTTTTTTAAAAAAGACTACATTCCTCCACTGAGAGGAAATGCCAAGTAGAATTAACACAGATTCTTTTATTTTTTGGAGTATTTAAAGGTTAAATATGTGAAACATGGTAATTCACCTCTAACCCATGCTTTTGTCCTCCTCTCTACACCCATCATATGCTGCGGCAGCCCCTGTAGCTTTAAAAAGATTTTTTTATACAGTTCTCTCCTGATAAAACTCCCACTAAAATAATTCCATCCAGTATCAGATTGGTATCACCTATTCTGTACATCCTTCTTTTTTCTTCTTAAATTTACATGGTATTAAAAAATCTAAGAGAAAATGCCTTCCTAGGATGAGGCAGGGAAGAATGAGGAGGGAAAAAATGCAGAACCTTAATAGGTTAGGGAGGGGCGTATCTGGAAACATTAATTAATTAATTTATTTTTTAAAATATATTTTATTGATTTTTTACAGAGAAGAAGGGAGAGGGATAGAGAGTTAGAAACATCGATGAGAGAGAGAAACATCGATCAGCTGCCTCCTGCATGCCCCCCAGTGAGGATGTGCCCGCAACCAAGGTACATGCCCTTGACGGGAATCGAACCTGGGACCCTTGAGTCCGCAGGCCGACACTCTATCCACTGAGCCAAACTGGTTCGGCAGAGACATTAATTTATAATATGTGTTCTATTACACAGATACTTATAATGCTTTATTTCTCTGGGACAACATTTTTTTTTTCACTTAGCAATGCATTATATACTTTGCTCTTTAATAATTATGTATGCAGAGTCATCACTGTGATTGGGTTTCATAGATTCAATTAAAACTTTAATTTATTGGCCTAGTCTTCTATTACTGGATACACATGGCATTTTTATTTTTCTCTCCTACTATAAGTTGCTCTGCGTACATATTTATGTACTAACTTGACACTTTCCTTAGGATCATTTGTAGAAGTAGATAACTAGGTTGGCAATTTCCATTTTCAGATCTTCTGATATATGTTGCCAGTTTACCTTTCAGCAATACATATAAGATTATGGTGATTTGGCCATGACCTCAAAACCCAACAGGTCATCATTCTGTTTTAATCTTTGTCACTCAGACAGACAAAAGCAAACAAATAAATAGTATTTTGTAAAACCTCTGGTTCCTTTGATCATTCTTAATCTGGTTACCTTTTTTTGGTACGTTATACAATCTTCTATCATTCTGTAAATTGCTTTTCTCTCTGTAGTTTTCTTTTTCATTGAGGCTTTAGTCTCCATGTTTTCTAAGACTGCTTAATGGATAAAATAAGTTATCCATTTATGTGGGAAATATTTCCCATGTTGGCATTTTCTTTTTAACACATTAAGCTTTTATATTAGCTACTTGAGGAATTGATGTTTTAATGAACAAATTTGAAATCTTCTTTCCTGAATGATTCCCTTTTATCTTGTGGCTGCTACAGGCTTCGTTTCTCCAGTCACAGCACATGTGGTACCACCTCATCTATGGCAGACATCATTTCTCAGAGTCTCGGAAACACTAAGACACTTTACATGCTTCGGTGTGCTGTACTGAATGTAAACGACATTGTTTGCAAATTTCTCTTAAGGACTGCTTTTATCATTCTCATCACTTAAAGTTGTTAACCTACACAAGAATTATAGGAAGGATTCATTCAGCTGAAAGCTATATGAGATTGCCTAATCAAAATTGGTCTTCCTGACAAAAGCTTGAGAATTTCAGAGATGGCTGTGGCTATCTAGTGTCAGGTGGTCAGTTGCTTTTTGTGGGAGGCAGTGACTTGAAATGGCTCTGTTGGGATTTCAATAGGTAGAGAGGTAAAAAAAAAAAAAGGCAATTCTGGGTCTCATTCTATTTTGTATAAGCAAGGAAGGCCTCTTCCAACACAAAGTGAATGAATAAAAACAAATGCCAATGCTAGTACATGAGCCAGCTGCTCATCCACGATTGAGCTGCTCAGTAGCAAGCTTCTGCTACATGCATACAAGCCCTGCTGACCTTAAGAGCAACTCTCTACGTGCAAAGCACGCAATGGCCTTGTGTCTCGGGTCACACTCGGCAGTAAAATTCCATGATCTCCATGATTCTGCTTGGAGAGAAACTGTCTCCTTTTTTGCTTCATTTCAGGTTCACGTGCATTGGCTCAGGTTTCTGTACTGTGAAACTCTCGAAGACTGTAAATGATATTCCTTGATATGCTGAATGGCTGTGCAGGAATATAAATGATATTTATGAGGAAGTTGGGAGTGCTTTAAATATTGGGAAAATGCTGACTTTGACACATTGGGGATAATGATGCAGAAACAGTCGGCTCTTTGTAAACTGTTTAATGGCAACAATTTTCTAAATCAAAGCAATCTACACTTCCCCATTTACAATTTCATCTCCAACTACTACAGTCTCACACAGGGGTTTACTATGTGGAGTCTTTTGCTTTTCAGAATGGATAGCCACTACCCTGATGCTTCAGACCACTTATATTTTATCTCTCAAAACCATAGAGATGTTATGTGAGGGTCGGAGGGGCATGTCATTTTGACAGAAACATGGTGGTATTAATAGATAGAAAATTTATTTAGGAAGCTCAAGTTTAAAGAAATGTGAGATGATTCCCTTTAGTGTTTAATATTCTAGATAAATATTAATACTTACATAAGCGGTTTTTTGTGCTTATATGGAAATAATATAATGGTAATGTACACATAACTCTAGCCCATTGAGTCATGTTTTTGCAGTAGTAAATGTGAAAAGAATTACGCGGTGCAACTCAATTACATTTAATGTTTCAAATATGGCAGTGCTTAATCTATATATTAACTTTTGTATTTGCTAAATTATGGACATTTACCTTAAAATGCACATTTTCTCCATGTGCGAGCTGCAAAGAATTCTTGTAATCTAATTATATTTGATTGTAGCCAGTGTTGTTTACATTTCATAATGCCTACATTTATTCCTGACCTGCTATATTCATTGAATGAATTTCTTCAAGAATTTTCTATAACCATCCTTGCATCACAAGAGAAAATCAGTTAAAATAGCAGAAGTACGAAAGAAAAATGCCTGCTAGAAAATACTTGAACTTTTCCAAGAAAACTGGAAAGAACTTTCCTACTATGTGGTTGGTCATAGAGAGCATTTCTAGAAATAAGAATTCTATTGCACTCCACTTTGAATACATTTGAATAACACATCTCAATGTTAGTACATTTCCTCTGATTCCATTTAAAGAGAGAGATGTTCCCCTAGCCGGTTTGGCTCAGTGGATTGAGCATCGGCCTGCGGCCTGCGGACTGAGGGGTCCCAGGTTTGGTTCCTGGTCAGGGGCACATGCTCGATCCCCAGTAGGGGGAGTGCAGGAGGCAGCCAGTCAATGATTCCCTTTCATCATTGATGTTTCTATCTCTCTCTCCCTCTCCTCTTTCTCTCTGGAATCAATAAAAATATATTTAAAAGTAATAATAAAGATCGAGAGATGTCTTTTACTCAGGAAAGGGATTTTTGTCAACTCTGACGGTATAATGCATGGGAAGGAAAGTAAATATAGCTGCGTGCTCAGATGCAAAATGTGCCGGCTTTTCATCTCTGGAACTTTGCTATAAACTTTTATTGTAAATGTTCTTCTGTGCACTCACAAAAATTTAAAGGGTATGAAACACATACTCAATATTTTTTAGCCTCAAATACTGAATAAAAAGTCATGCATGAAAGTACCTAAGAAAATGGATAATGTTCAAAGGAAGGAACAGGGATTTTATGGTTCTAATACAGACCAGACAGAAAAAATTAACTTAAAAAGCGGAGCCCACTCTTCGGGAGAAGTATCACCAACCAGTTGAAAGATAAAGAAGATTTGCACATTTAATTTCTGGTGGTCTTTACTATATGTGTATAGTCAACCCTGACCTTTGGGGTCATGGTACATATTTTTCCGGAGAATGAGGCCCAGAAATCAGGATTTTAAAAAGATTCCCAGGTGATTCTAATGTGCAGCCAAGGTTGAGAACCACTGCTCTAGAGGAATTCCAAGTCATTTCTATCATGTTGAAATTCTTAAAAGAGAAAACAAGTATTCTTGAGGCTAAAAACTCTTTGCTTTTTCTGATGCTCTCTATTTTGTATATTTTCCTGGGGAAGAGGGGAAATGAACTCTGGCTTGGGGTAAGATAGGCAAAATTTGTCAGTTGGCACAATGGTGCTATCATTATTTTTAACTTTATTTTTATTTTTTATTGATTTCAGAGATCAAGGGAGAGGGAGAGAGAGATAGAAACATCAATGATGAGAGAAAATCATTGATTGGCTGCCTCCTGCACATCCCACACTGGGAATTGAGCCCACAACCCATGCATGTGCCCTGACCAGGAATCAAACTGTGACCTCCTGGTTCATAGGTTGACACTCAACCACTGAGCCATGCCCGCTGGGCAGGGCTATCATTATTTAGACTAGTAGGACCTGACAAAGGAACTGTGTGGAATTGCAAATCAGATTAGAGACTTTCCATGATAATGACTAATTAAATGTAGATTTATGTAGAAAGTAGTGAAAGCTGATTAGGATTGAAAAGATTTTGTCCATGTAGACATTTGAGGAGTTAATATAAAACACTGGTAATGTAGAGAATTTCAAGGTGTATTTTCATCTTTTATGATATGTACAAGTTTATTGCATTTTTTCAATATATAGCTGCATAGTGGATATATGGATTATAGTTGGAGCAGGCTTAATTGTTAAAGGAAACTGGCAGGATAAAATAGAAGAGGAGAATTTTCAATGAGCAGCTCAACTTCAGAAAAATATAAAGCCATGAAATAAAAATAATCATATACATGAGTATATACAGGGGTGCGCAAAAGTAGGCTTATGGTTAGGAACACAGTTTATTCTTGTATTGTTATTTATTAATTATTGTATTTATTATTGTTATTAACATACTTTTGCCCATCTCTCTGTGTATGAATATTTTATTAATATCTTTATAGAACCAATAAATTTAAATCTTAAATATTAAGTATTTGATACATACTTAAAAATCAGATCAATAATTTGTATGATGGTCTTGAATGTACACTAGAATCAGTTGCTCATTTTGACTATAGATAGTGGAGTGCCACTATTCTAAATATTCACCCCTTTATTAGAATTATGAGTGTGACTATTTCGAGTCGACAATAAGCCTTCTCTCCTCCTCACATGCACATCTTTTTCCCCTTAATGATTCTGTCACATATTGACAGTCACAGAAATGATTTTCTTTCTCTGTTTCTGTAAAACAACATTGGATCTCTTCAGAGTAACACATCAATGTAATGTGAATCAAATACATCAATGCAGACAAGACAATTTATACTTTAGAGCACAATAGCCATCATTCTTGAAGCTAATTGAAGCTTGACTGAAGTTGAACTAAAATTAAGCAATTATAAGAGAGGAATGCTTGCCACCGTTAAAAGGATAGTAAAGAACAATTTAATGTTTGGAAAATGCTTTTGAGCCTTATAGTGTGAGTGTGGTCAACAGATCACAGCAATTGACAAGTTAAAATTGACTCATTTAGAGCAGAATTAGATTCTTTGTGGCAAATAGCCCAAACAGAGACTGTTCCCATGAAGAGCAGTTGTGTTAGCTCGCACAACAATAATCTACCTGTGTGGTAGGTGTTGTAGCGTGTATATTTGTATATGTAGCCATTTTCTTTTAGCAGCTTTGAGAGCAAGCTTCTTTGCATATTGTGAAAAGAAGATTGCTTAAATATGTGATGTGATGGGCATTCACCAGTCACCTTTGGTCTATACTCAGTTCGTAAGTACTGACTTTCATTGCAGCTGGCACACATTCTTTGGGAGGAAGTGATAGTTTTCTTATGAATATTGTTGCAAATATATTGTTAGAATCATCATAATTAGTGTCATCCCTCATCCCCCCCTGCCCCCTGCAGTATGCTTAGAGCTCATTCTCTGACACTTGGGACATGATTTCTGTAAGAATTGGTTGGAAGATACTTGAGTGCCATCTTGCATTGCTCAAACTCTAGCACATTTCTCCTTGTATGTTCACTCTTATGAGCCTTGACATGATCACAGGTAACAAAGAGAAGAAGTGACTTGGCCTCAGGTGTAGTGTTCCCTGCACTTTATGATTGCCTTCCTAGTGTGTATTTTTGTATGACGCTTTAACTCTATTGAACTCTGTAGGACTCAGTTTAAATTTATACTGTATAGCCAACGTGGTCACATGATGGAAGCCTAGAGAAGTTTACTAAAGACTAAAGAAGATCTAACATAACCAGAGCTACAAATAACCTGTGATTGGGAACTATATGTGAAGTAAATATTCCGTTTTCTTTTGTCTTTCTTCAGATTACAGATTTATTTTTTGATTTTTTTTAATCATTGAAACAAGGTAATGCAAAGATGTATAAAGATGAAGCTGAACATATTTCTTCCCTCGGGTCTTGATCGCCATCTCCCTACCTGATAAATATGGTATTGACAACTTGGTGTCTATCCTTATACTTTTTTCAATTAAAAATATTTTTTATTCATTTCAGAGAGGAAAAGAGAGATAGAAACATTAATGATGAGAGAGAATAATTGATTGGCTGCCTCCTACATGCCCCTCACGAGGGATCAAGCTCGCAACCTGGGCATGTACCCTGACCTGGAACCAAACTGTGACCTCCTGGGTCACAGGTTGATGCTCAACCACTGAGTCACGCCGCCCGGCATATCCTTATACTTTTAATTGCTTATACAAATATATTAAATTAGATTTAATTCCCATATCATTGGTGATATTATTTTACTAAAAGGAAATTATTCTCTATGCATTAGGATGATTTGCATTTTTCACTAAAAATATATTATGGAATGAACAAGTTGGGATGACAAAATATAAGAGCAGAAGAGCAAAGTTAGGGGTGTCTGGAACACTGTTAGGCAGAGTTTAATATTTAACACAAGTTCAAGTTCAATGATTGCAAAGTCTATTTTATGCTACAGGATAATATGGATATATCCAATGTTACTTATTCAGTAAAAAGAAAAAAAAAAAGCTTTTTTATTACTAGTACTCAAATATTTAAAAATGCTGTAGGAGCTTTCGATCTGCCTTTGAAAATCAGTGTAGAGTTACTACACAAGATGCTCTCATCTCGTCAGTGAAAAGAAACTTTATGACAACAATGATATATTACTTCTCTGTGCTCAGAATGATAAACATTAAAAGTTCTTATAATTCCAGAAATTGGAGAGGATGTAGAAAATGAGAACACTTATATGTAAAATTAGTAAGAATTGAAAAATAATTTTTCATTTTCTAATAAAGTTGAAGCTGTATATGTGTATTTTGAACACAGCATTTCTCTGCTAAAAATGTATCTGAGAACACAGATTCTCCAATACTTTTTCTCAGAACCCCTTCAGTTTTAAAAATTATTGAGAACCCCAAAGAACTTTTTACTTATGTAGGGTTTTCTATTGATGTTTACAACATTAGACACTAAATTTTAGACAAATTTAAAGGATTATTATATTTAGAATTTTTAAAGAATTTAACCCATTACATATTATCATGAATGGCATATTTTTGTGAAAAATGGCTATTTTCAAAAACAAAACTACAAAAAAATCATATTATTTTACTTTTTGTTGTGTTTTTGTGTGTGCTTTGTTTGTTTGTTTTTGTTGTTTTTTGCAAATCTTGTAAATGTTTGACTTAATAGGAAACAATAATGACCTCTTCTGGAATCAATGTCTATAGTGATATGTTATTTTGGTTACAATATATGAAGAAAATCTGGCCCCACACTGATATGTATATACGCACATGCACTTTACAAAAGGAGTGTTCTTTTAGCTTATTCATATGATTCTTTCCACACCAAAACACGACAAGTGATAGTTTTCTGAAGTTTGAAATCTGAAACACTATCAAAGAACTTTTATACTCTGTTTCTACGCTGTTAGCTTGCATTTAGAATGAGTCTTTACCCTTGCATAATTTTTTACAATGTTTTTTTACTGATCTTTAGAGAGAGGAAGGGAGGGAGAAAGAGAGAGAGACAGAGAGGAGGAGGAGGAGGAGGATTGATTGCCTCCCACATGCACCCCAACAGGGGCTGGGGTTTGAACCTGCAAACCAGGTATGTGCCTTAACCAGAAATCGAATCCTTGATACTTTGGTGCACAGGTTGACATTCTAACCACTGAGTACACCGGCCAGAGCTGATACTCTTCTCTTCAGGAGGGAAGTTTAATTCCTCTCCCTGTTACTAGTATTGACTTCAGTGACTTGATTCTAATGAATAGAATTAAATCAAAAGGATGATCTGCCACTTCTAAGGCTAGGTCAGAAATGGACTGTGGCTTTTGTGTTGGTATTCTCTCTTTTCTGTTTCCTGGATCCCTTGCCTCTGGGTGAAGCTGCATTTTGTGTGT
>NW_006292095.1:7182666-7183430 GCF_000327345.1 Myotis davidii | reverse complement strand
GAAAGAAAGGAAGGGAGAAAGAAGGGAGGAAGGGTGAAAGAAAGGGATAAAGAAAGGAAGAAAAGAAAAAGGAAGGAAGGAAGGAAGGAAGGAAGGAAGGAAGGATGGAAGGAAGGATGGAAGGAAGGGAAAAGAAAAGGAAGAAAGAAACAGATTGGTTGCCTCCTGTTTGACCTCCTGTTCCACTAGGCGTTGAACCTGCCCTGACAAGGAATCAAACCATCTACCTTTCATTGTGTGGGACGAAGCACAACCAACTGAGCCACAGTGGCCAAGGCACATGCATAATATTTTAACATCATGCAACTGTCAATTGAAAATACTGGTTCACTGATTTCTGCAAGAGATCTTCCAAGTGTAGACACACTTCATAAAGCAATATTAAATAGACATTCATAAATATTTCCACTGAAAAGTCTGAATTTTAGGAAGCTGGAAAATTCACAGTGGCCAAAAAAAGTTTTTAAAATCTTAATTTTCAAGTGAAAGGACAATTTTTATTATTGGCTTAAGTTCTGTCAGTTTTTTATTTATTTGAAAATATATTCTCACTGTTTATTTTCATGAAAATTACTACTAAATACCCAGGTCAGCATATATATATATTTTTCAATCTTTTAAGGAAAACAAGGTATCCCATGGGGAGGGGAGATTCTAATTTAGGGTATAACTCAATTATACAAGGACTTTTCCTTAAGACTACCATTCTACTTCAGTATGCAACAGAAGGGCTTTCTGTGTAGTTTTTTTTTTAACAATATATC
>NW_006292095.1:7178559-7181719 GCF_000327345.1 Myotis davidii | reverse complement strand
CCCCCCAGAGCCCCGACCATAACCTAACTTTATCAGGAGAGCCAGAGGTAGCTGCCAGCTCCATCCCAGAGACCCCACTTTAACTTTTTTAAATTTTTATTAATTTCAGAGAGGAAGGGGGAAGGAGAGAGAGATAGAAACATCAATAATGAGAGGGAACCACCAATCAGCTGCCTCCCACATGCCCCCCACTGGGGACCAAGCCTGCAACCTGGGTGTGTGCCCCTGACCAGAATCGAACCAGGGACCCTTCAGTACACAGGCTGATGCTCTTTCCACTGAGCCAAACCAGCCAGGGCCATAGTTTTTGTTCTTAAAAAGACATGTACTCAAGGGTAGAGACCTAATAAAATTAATGACTGTTTGCTGCTTCATCAAGGACCTGAGGCAGGCACTCTTTTTCTGCTGCAAGTGTGTGGCAGTGAAAGATAGAGTGATTGCTAGCAGAGGTCGGTGCCACGGTGTCAGTCTTGCTAAGGTGCCCACAGCTTAACCCACCATTGATTTCACACCATCAGTGCAATGGCAATACAGTAGTAAGAGAAAATCACATTTTAGTGCTGTTAGTAAAGTATTTTTTTTCTTTCTGGGTCCCCTGGACAAGTGTTGGGAACTGCCAGGGTTCTGTGGACCACGTTTTAAAAATAACTGCCTCAGAAAACCTTGCATATGTTTACCAAATTTCATGTACAGATACATTTACAGTTCAATTGTACATGATAGGAAAATGTTCAGAAATGATCTCAATGACCATTGACTTGAGAATGGGTAAATAGATTGTGGTGTAGTCAGGTAATGGGGTTCTATCTCAAGAGTGTAATGTTAGGTGGAATAAAATAGAGGTGAAAATGGTTACAGCAGATGATGCCTCTATTAAAATTTGAACTTCATGAGAGGGGGTGTCTTTGTCTATTGTATCCATGTTTGTATCTTAACTAAACAGAAGTGCCTCACACATAATTGTTCCTCAATAAGTATTTTTCTCAGTGAAAGAATAATCCTATATAAGAAAAGGCTAATATGCATATAGACCGAATGATGGAATAGCCAGAACAACTGAATAACTAACTGGTTGCTATGATGTGCACTGACCACCAGGGGGCGTGTGGGAGACATGGCAGGTGTTGGCTGTGGCAGGATGGTGGAGCAGGTGAGCAAGGGCATCAGACCAAGGCCGGGCGCCAGTTGATATCAACAGGGAGAGACTCTGGTGATTATTGAAAATTCTTTGCTCCTGTGTGCTGTGGTCCTGCCTGGTGCTGTGCCTGCTGCCTGCGCCGCCCCGCTCACACCTGCAGCCAGCACTAGAGCCACTGCTTGCACCACTGCTAATGCCGGCCCCACTCACACCTGCAGCCGGGCGCCAGAGCCATCACTTGCACTCACTGCCAGTGAGTGCCTGGCGCCCATCCTGTCACTCAGCACCATCAGAGAGTGCAAGCAGTGGCTACAGGCCCAGATCGCCCCTGAGGGCTTCCCCACTTCCCCCTGCTCCTGAGAGGTGATCTGGATAGCAGCTGCAGCTTGCACCCGCTGCTGACACAGGCCCCAGTCCCTATGCGCTGTCCGTGGGTGCTAGTGGGCCCGGCGCCGGAAGCAGTGGTGAAGGCAGTGGTGAGGCTGCCGGCAGACGGGGTCACGTGCAGAGAGGCTGGGTGGAGGTGTGGAAGATGGGTCAAGACCCACCCCTGTGCCTACCGAAGCCTCATGGCCCACAGTTCCTTTCAAAGTGCACGAATTCGTGCATTGGCTCCCTAGTTTTCATTAATATTCAAGAGCATGTAAAACTCAATGTCGTATTTAGAGAACACCGAGGAAATAATAAACTCCTTCACCCCTCTTCACTTTAGATTTCAAAACAAATCTTTAAAATCGACCCCAAAATGAGTTCACATTTTCCAAGTAATTATTTAGAAACAGTAGAATTTTTCATTCTCCATCTTTCTTTTATGTCTTTATTAAAGTGCGGTTTATAGTATATTTAATGTAACAGGAAGTTATGTTTGGAAATACATGTAAGAACTTGCTGTCTTCTGATTTTGCATTTGTTTTGATTTCCAGTCCATGCACCATCTTTTGTGACCATCAAGTACTTGCTGATTGTTGCGTTTGTTATAGTTTTTGTTGTTTCCAACATAATTTCCCATTTTCATTAAATAGACCATGTTCAGATCCCATTGAATGGGAACAAAGAATTCTGCAAATTATTCTAAAAAGTTTTGTGTGTTTTTTAAATAGAAGTTTATGTCTTGAGATTCCATGTTATTTTGGTGAGGATATTTGTGCAGGTTTTAGAACAGTGTGTGTGTGTGTGTAATTAACTTTATAAGCAGCCAAGTTGAAAACACTGGCATAAGTATGCTTAAGCTTTTGATGGATGAGCATTAGTTGCAGGAATTCACATGTGCAAGAACTTGTATCAGAGGCCCCAATTCCAAAGCTATGAAACAACAACAACCTTTTTTTTTTTATCAAGAGATCATTGAAAAATCCTTTATTTTTTGGTTGTCTTACTCACCTAGTCTCCTACATGTCTCATAAAACTTTTAAACAGTTGTATGGCTTTTAGAAGTTGTCAGTGATCTTAAACAGGAATTTATAAAATATTTCTGATAATTAAAGCACTGAACTCAGAATATTAAATGTATTTGTACACTTTAATTACATTTTATAAAGGTGGACATGTTGACATATGCCAGTGTAAATATTTTAAAGTCTCACATATTATGGAATGATAAATTACAGTGTGTGCTGAGAATTATTATCTCTTAGGAAGGAAAAAGTTTGTAGCATTAAATAACCATCACCTACAAAAGGTGAAACTTACTATTTTCATTCCATTTCCTTGGGGTCAGTTAATGGAATATTATTCTTTCCCTTTGGTGGCATCCTGCTTTTGCTTTTCATGCTTCTTATGGCTATGCATTGATATCTGCTTTTGCGGGAGCAGTTTCCTATTCTAGCCTTTTTCAGATTGACTGGTGGGAAAAGGGTTTCACTTGAAGTTGACTGCATGGGTTCCGGCTGAGTGGGGTTCAACAGCTCTGGTTTCTGGGAGGCCACAGTGGCACAGTCTCTGTGCATCTCTCTTAGCTGAAGTCATCTTTGGGTTTTCTGTGGGCAAGGCTATAGGCCAGTGATGGTGAACCTATGACATGCG
>NW_006292095.1:7175321-7178306 GCF_000327345.1 Myotis davidii | reverse complement strand
AAGGGGTCACGACCCATAGGTTGGCGACCCACAAGTTGAGAACCAATGCTATAGCGGATCTCTGAGTGGCAGTGGCTGCTAGGGCTGTTATCATCCTCAGGTGAAGGATGCTGGGGTCCTCTCTCTTCATGCCCGTGGGGAGATGTTTTATCTTAGTGGACCCCTCCTGGTGCCAGGCCTGACACGCCGTGCAGCAGCAGAGCCAGGGTCATGGGGGTCAGGTGCTAGTTCTATTGGGACGTTATCTACAAATTACCTGGAAGATGGGGGAAATGTATAGGTAGCGATGGACATTACTTTGAATAAAGCACTTTTGATGTTTCTCTTGAAATTCTTGTGTTTTCTTTGATTACAAAATCCTCATTTTTAACTGCTACACCTGGTAAGTATACTGTCTGTGATGGTTGCTTTGGTGTCTGAGATGCAGGCCTGTGTGTGTTTCCCGAGGAACTGAAGTCTGGGTCTCTGGGGCTCATGGCAGTGACGTGGGCCCTATGTGTATGTGGGGACCAGAAGCAGCACAGGGCTTGGGATGCCAGGGTACAGTGGTGCTTTTGGCCTAGGGGTCAGGATGAAGTAGTAGCCTGCATGGCAGTGATGGCTCAGTGTCCAACTCTGGCCCCTGGGGCGTTCGAAGAATGGCAGCAGCTCAGCTCTGGGGCTTGGACACAGGGAGGAGGTGTGCAGGTAAAATGTTCCCTGTGTTTTCCTTTGCAGCTGTCCTTGGTTTCTGAGCTCTGCGGGGTTTCTTTCACTTTTTTGTTATGTTCCAGAGCTTTATGGGAGCCTTTTTCATGTGATTTGTAATTGTTTATTGTGTTTGCTGTTTTGGTGTGGGAGACAAGTGTTGAGACCCTCTAGTTCTCCATCTTGCTGGCATCATTTTCTCAATAATTTTAAAAGTTAAAAACTATCAGCATCAGAAATTATAAGTTAAATTTTATTGTGTAGTGAACACCAAGAAATTGTCTCCATTTTAAAAAATAACACTATAATTGCATTGGCTCAAATGTTGGGAATAAAGGATTCATTAATAAGGATCTTAGAAGACTTTTTTTGTTGTAAAAAGATTTCTCAATGATAATATTTAATGACACTTTACTAATAACTGTTTGTTTTTTGTAGAGCAAAATAGTGGATTCATTAAAGTAGAATAAATCAACAAAGGTAGTCTTTGCAACTATGACTGTAAATGCCCAGGTTATTGGAGAAAGCTTTGATAAATTCAACTACTTTAAGAAAATTCTTGCCCTGACCAGTTTTACTCAGTGGTTAGACCTTCAGCCTGCAGACCAAAGGGTCTAGCATTGACTTCTGGGTCAAGGGCAGGCATGTACCTGGGTTGCAGCCCCGATCCTGGCCTGGGTCGGGGCATGTGCAAGAGGCAACAGATTGATGTGTCTCTCTTAAATGGGTCTCTCTCTCTCTCTCTCTCTCTCTCTCGTCTCCCTCCCTCTCCCCCTCTCTCAAAATCAATGCATGAGGATTAACAAAAAAAAACACCTCTTAGAGCAAAACCCCCATAAGCAAATTCATAATGCAGTTAAGAAAGTGATTTTTGGAACTCCTATCACAGTCAAAAAGCTAGTTTCTTCAAAACAAAGGATTCCTAGAAGTTAAGATGAAAAAGACCAATAATTTGATAGAAAAGTAGATAAAGGATATGAGCCAAGGGTTCACAGAATAGGAAGCACAGATGGCTCTTAAACATGAACAATAAGCCCAGTGGTTGAGGCCTGGCTCAGTGGTTGAATGTCGACCTATGAACCAGGACATCATGGTTCAGTTCCTAGTCAGGGCACATAACCCGGGTTTTGGGCTCAGTCCCTAGTAGGGAGAGAGTAGGAGGCAGCCAATCAATAATTCTCTCTCATCGTAGATGTTTCTCTCTCTTGCCCTCTCCCTTCCTCTCTGAAATCAAGAAAAAGTATATCTTAAAAAACACACCAGAATAATACATAGGAGAATTATAAAATCAAACATACCAAAACACTAAGTTTTCACTTATCAAATTAGCAAAATCTAAACAGTATTAATGCTGTGGCCATGTATATGGATAAAATCATCCATTGCCTTCAGGATTGTAACTTTATACATTCTCTAGATATGCAAAATGGACAGTAATTATCCAAATTATAACCACATACACCATTTTACCCTGAACTTTTGCATCTTGGAAATGTATTGCATATTAGCAAGTGGTGTATCTAAAAGTACAGTCATCCCAGCATTGCTGGAAAGGAGCAAAGACTACAGGCATCCTAATGTTTACCCATAGGGTTGTGAATAACTATAGAGCAGTATGATATATGCTATTACTCTAAAAATGAACATAATACCTCTATTTGTATTAATATTGAAAAAAACCTCCAAAAATATATTGGGAGTGGAAAGGTTCAAGACTGTATAATGGTTGTGCAGAAAAGGTGGAAAATTATACACATCTACATAGCCATATTCATACACATAAAATTTTTATATAAAATGTGCATTATACAAATATATATGGAATGCATTTAAATATAATTATATTAAAGTATGCGTACTCTCATTGAATAATATATTTTTAGAAATAAGCATAGGAAACTGAATATATTTGTTTTCTCTAGGGAAGGGTATGGAGTGGCTGAAGATAGGGTTGGGAGGGTAACTTTTCTCCGTATGCTCTATACAAAGTTTGGAGTTTAAATAATGTAAATGTGTTCCTTAGTCTGAAAATAAATGAAATATACATCTAAAATACAGCCCAGCCAGTGTTGCTCAGTGGTTGAGCATCAACCTATTAACCAGAAAGTTATGATTCGATTCCTGGTCAGGGCACATGCCCAGATTGTGGCCTTGATCCCCAGTTTGGGGCGTGCAGGAGTCAGCTAGTCAATGATTATCTCTCCTCATTGATGTTTCTATCTCTTTCTGTCCCTCTCTCTTCCTCTCCAATTATATATTATTATGTAATTTTATATATATATAATTTTCCAGGGCAGG
>NW_006292095.1:7174447-7175154 GCF_000327345.1 Myotis davidii | reverse complement strand
AAAGCATATGAGCAGATTTTGACTTTTTGAAAAAAAAAATTGATTTCAGAGAGGAAGAGAGAGGGAGAGAAACATCGATGATGAGAATCATGGATCGGCTGCCTCCTGCAAAACCCCTACTGGGGATCGAGCCCCCAAACCAGGCATGTGCCCCTGACCGGAATCGAACCCGGGCCCCTTCAGTCCGCAGGCCGACGCTCCATCCAATGAGCCAAACCGGTTTCGGCGTTGTTGCTAATATATTTTCCCCAAAGTGAGGGAGAGGTTCTCTTGTTCCTAAGAAGTAATTTTTTACTTGGGTTTCCTAAAAAGATGGCCTTGTTTTCTTAGTTTACTTAAAATTCCATCCCAATGATCTTTAGATAATTCCTGCATAACAAACCGCATGAACATTCAGTGGCTTATGCGACCCTCTTATGTAGCTCTCAGTTTTCTGGGTATGTTAGGAAGGGTTGGACTGTGTAATTTGCTTTTGATCCACAGCTGGGGCTGGAAGATCCATTCTAAGATGGGTTCTTCTTCACTCAATGTTCAGCACCTCAATTCGCTGTGGCTTTTCTCTACACCAGTGGTTCTCAACCTTCCTAATGCCGCCACCCTTTCATACAGCTCCTCATGTTGTGGTGACCCCCAATTTCATTGTTACAAATTGAACATAATTAAAGCATAGTGATTAATCACAAAAACAATATGTAATTATATATGTG
>NW_006292095.1:7169573-7174434 GCF_000327345.1 Myotis davidii | reverse complement strand
AGGGTGAGAACCGCTGGTCTACAAACACAGCATATTGTCCTACAGTGGCTTTGTATGTGGCTCACAATTCTCACAGTTTGTATCAGGACAGTCACTCTTCTTCCATGGCCGACGGTTTCCAAAGCACGTGTTCCAAGAGACAAAGGAGAGCTGCCAATCTCTTTAGGCTGGGCCTGGACACTGGTCCCTTAGTCAGTGCAGTCAGAGTCTAGTGTGATTCAGAGGGCCGGGGCATGGAACCAACCTCTCGATGGGATGATGTTAAAGAATTTGTGGCCAATTTTAATCCACCACAACTCCTTTCTTTTGAAGAACTGTGAAAGGACTGTATTGGGAAGTTTTAAAATGCCCTTATTCAGCTCAAACCCCACAGTGTACCTTCCTACAGTGTTAGCAATCAACCTGTACTTCTGTGCCAAGTCAAAGCAACTTACTTTTTTTTTTTTTTTACCTTATTAGGGAATGTGTGCCCAGATGGGAACTCTGAATATTGAGTTCAGCCTCTGTTCTTTCTCTAAATCTTAGCAGCCTGCAAACCTGATTCCCAGTGACAAAGCCACTCCAGAAAGCCTTTTAAAAATAGCTGTGTAGGTCTTCCATCTTGATCTGTCAAGCAGATTGAAGTAGCCACTAGTTGAGAACCTAGTTACGCAATGCCCCCATTCACAGGACACTAGGGCTCATTTCTAATTCCTCACCTCTCTTGTTATTCAGCCAGTGTCTACGAGTATGCTTTGCATCCTATTTGTGTGTTTCCTAGCACCAAGCAGCACTAGCACTAGGAATATGGCCAGTGCTCAATATGTTTGCTATGCAAATGAATGGTAATGAAACAGTTATTCTCTCTAAACTTTTCTGAACCTTACCCTCTCCCCCCTCCTCTTTTCCCACTATCTCTGTTTTGGCTACTATTATATTTTATCTTGTTCATCCACAGTCTCCTAATTGATTCCCCTGATACCAGTCTTGTCTGCCTTCTATTCTCTTCTTCACATTGCAGCTGAAGTGATCATCCTAATGTGGAAGTCTAATGATGTGATTTTTCTGCTTAAATTTCTTTAATGGCTCTGTTGCCAGCAGAGTAAAGTCGAATAACGCACAAGGCTCTGCATGATTGGCCCCTGATTTCCTCTAGCCTCATCGTGACCTAGTTCCCCCTCTCACTTGATGTTCCAGCTATTTGTTTATTCTTTTTTTATTTTTATTTTTTAAAAAAATATATTTTATTGATTTTTTACAGAGAGGAAGGGAGAGAGAGATAGAGAGTTAGAAACATCGATGAGAGAGAAACATCGATCAGCTGCCTCCTGCACAACTCCCACTGGGGATGCGCCCGCAACCCAGGTACATGCCCTTGACCAGAATCGAACCCGGGACCTTTCAGTCCGCAGGCCGACACTCTATCCACTGAGCCAAACCGGTTTCGGCTATTTGTTTATTCTTAACTTCATGTCTTTGTTCATGATGATGCCTCTGACTGCCTCACTCTTCCCTCTCTTTTCCATCTCTCTCACCCCTACCATTCTTAAGGTTGGAGGACCTTTTCTTCAAGTTTTACCAAACTAAAGGGGTTTGTTTGCCTGCATACATCAAAGCTCAGTAAGACAAGGACAGGAGTTTACAGCAAAGAAAGTAAAGGTTTAGTTAAGGAAATCGCACCAAACCAAGAGTCACAGGTGAGTGAGCCAATGCTCTAGAACCTGGCTTCCTGATGCGTTTTAGGGGATGGGTTATATAGGGGGAGATCATTAATCATGGTATCTAAGGGAGTTAGGGCTGTGGGTTCTACTGATTGGCTGGAGCCCGGGTTGGGGGTAGTTTATCAACGCATCTGGTCCTGATGTCAGCTATGGCATCATTCTGTCTGGCTTCTCAAGAATGTCGTTGGTTGGGTTCCCTTTTCTAGGTCTAAAACTGAAACACAGCGGAGGCCTAGATGTTATCTTTAGTTTGACTGAAACTCTGAGGCTTTGCTCTTAAGACTGTTTGATGCTGACCAGACCGGATGTCCTAAGGACTTAGTGTTTAAGGGAGTGAATATGTAAGGAAAGAGGAAGGCAGGTGAGTCAGCATGCTATTAGATGGATAAGGCCAGTTTGAATCAAGAGGAAAGAAAGGAAACAGGAGAGAAATGAAGTTTTGGTGCCATTCCCTGACCCACCAAAGCTGGGTTAATTTCACTTTTATGTGTTCCTCTTTCACCTGCTTATTTTCCCCATGATAGATATCATTGCACATTACTATGTTGGCCTTGCTTATTTTCTGGTCCATATCGTCTCTTAGACTCTGTAATTCCATTCCCTAAAAGTCACCAGGAAGCCAGACTTTTGTGCACAAGCTCACCTGTTACTCTGGCTTTGGTGCCATTTCCTTAAATAAACCTTTACTTTCTTTGCTGGGAACTCCTATTCATGTCTTATCAGGCAAATGAACACCTTCATTTCAGTAACAGTTCAATTTTTTTGAGTGTTATATTGCCAGTGCCTAGCACAGTGCCTGATACATCCTAGGCCCCACATAAGTTCAGCTGAGTGAATAAGTAAACATGCTTTGGCTAATAGTTCTTTGAGTAAAGCAGTTTAGCTTGTTGTCTTGACAACATGCTTTTTATTGACCAGAAACTAGACAGCTAGCTAGTTTTCTTCCTTTTCTCTTTTCTTTACTTCTTTTCTTTTTCTTTCCTTTTGTTTTTCTTTCTTTTATTTTCTTTCCTCCTTCTCCTCCTCCCTGGTTCCTCTCCTTCTGCTCCCTCCCCATTCTGTTTCTTTTCTTATTGATATTGTTTTAATTTAAACAGTTGAGATTTCTATATGACTGTCTTCCAGATGAATCAGGATTTACTGTAATCTATAATAGCACCTTTCCATATTTATATCACATTTTGAGCAATGGGAAATTTTTCTCTAGGCTCCAGGTCATTGCTTACTTATACAGATATTTTAGGACAAGCTCCCTGTGTTATTATCTGCTATATTGTGTATTTAAATCATAGTTCAGTTTCCATCTCTTCTTTAAGAAATGATGTAACCCTTGAGTCATCCATTCCAACTATCTTTTTTTATGAAGTAGTCTTTGATTTGTGATACACCCAATTATGTCCAGTGACATTCACCCATGATTTCCTATAAATAAAGTTGTAGGAACCAGTACTATATGTTCTGGTGTCCTATAGAGCTGATATCACAGCAAGTCTTTACTGGGATACATGGAAACTGTATTTTTATATGAGTAAGTTACAATTAACATAATTAAAATTATGATTGCTTATGAAAATATATGATATAGATGGAAAAATGGACCTATAGATCATGTCTTTTTAAGCAGAATTGTATTTGTTTTTGAATGCACATGTTTTTACGTGGTTTTACTTTCTTGCTTTAACACTTAGCAAAGGTATGGTATGGACATGTCCATGACCCTGCATTTTTCTTCTATCATATGGACCATTAGTGCTCTCAAAACAGAAATTCTTTACATAGCTACCAACTTCCATTTGATTGCTAAATTATGGGATGAGAAGACTTCATCACACTTTTAGAATACATATACATTTGCATATATCTATATCACTGGAGACTGTGGGCAATCATATGTAAATACTGTCATCTTTGGCATGGGATATTCTGGTGAATTGAATATCCTGATAAATGAAGTTACCATTTGTATCATATGTGGATTACCAAGTTTTGATACAGCACAATATGATTAGGTCTTTTCTTTCAATACCTATGTTAGGACTTTGTATCTCCCTCATATTGAGTACAGTTGCTTATTCAAAGGATACACTTAATTATACTCATTAAGTGGATGTGTTTCTGATGATCTTCTATGATAATTCATGAAGTGATATTGGATCTAAATCTCTGAATACTAATTATCATTATGCCATAAAAACTTAGAAGTGAGCATTAATGGAGAGTTTCTATGCATTAGCTGACTCTGTGGTCACTTTTAATTTTTTTATGAATTAGTTGACATGATTCTAGTTAGTGTACAGACTCAAATAACAATGCACTAGAAATCTGTTTTGTTCTAAGGTGTGTGTGTGTGTCCCTTCACCATTGTCACTTTATTTTTCTCTCCTTGAAGGCTCTGCCTCAGTACATTTATCAACACCCCCTCAGGTGCTGTGCTTATCTCACCATGTCCTCTATCAGTGTTGTCTCCTGTTTTCTCTCACGTGCAAATGTGAATAGCCCTTCCAAATGGTTGTAACTTGCTGAATCCCTATCATTCACACTAGAAGAAATCTGGGCTGTAGGCAGGGCTTTAATTAGAAATCTCTGCACCCTAAATTTTGTCAAGTACTTCTTCCTCTAAAGTGGTTTTTTTGAACTTCATTAAGTCAGAGTTATGGAAGGCGTGGTCTCTGACCTTGGGCTTTACTGAGCTGCTGATTGGCTTGATGTACTGCTTAACATATTCTCTGGAATGCTGAGTGTGTTCCAGAATTCCATAATCTATCTTGTTTAGTGCACTGTCTGTAGCTTTCCAGTCATTACTTGGAAAGAAAATTGTCTCTGCTGTTCCATGCATCTGAGTGTTAACTGCAGCTGTGTTATAAGTCAAGTATCTGCCTCTCTGGTTTCAATTTGTTAATTTTTGCTTTCTGAGTACATAGTTCAGGAGACTAGAAGCTGATATGGGCACAATGGTAGCTATAAAGGAGGGCTATGTGTTTATATGAATATACATTCCAAGAACTGATATGAAATTGCCAATTATTTTTTAAAAATTTAAACTATAGCTACTGATAATAGTTTAAAACTGTGTTTCTTGTTTGGTCTCCCAAGATGGGAGATTTCTGTTGCAAAATTGCTGTTGCTTTAGATGATTTTATTTTTTATACAAGTTGCTTTTA
>NW_006292095.1:7163917-7168575 GCF_000327345.1 Myotis davidii | reverse complement strand
AATATATATATATGACTCATTTTTTAAAAAGGAAAATAAGTTCAATTGATACCAAAATATCTGAAAAGAGTGAGGATTGTGATAATGGTATGTTGGTAGTGGAGGAATTTCAAGGTGGCTGCAAATATTAAACTGAAATTCTCTGCATGATGGAATGAAAGTGTTGGATCAAGAATGGAGAGACCTGGATTGTGGTGGACCTGTGGGTCGTGAACAATGAAAATACATCCTGCATATCAGATATTTACATTACAATTCATAACAGTAGCAAAATTACAGTTCTGAAGTAGCAGTGAAAATAATTTTATGGTTGGGGGTCACCACAACATGAGGAACTGTATTAAAGGGTCATGGCATTAGAAAGGTTGAGAACCACTGCATCTATCTTATTTCCTTTTCTTAGGCAATTATTCTCACCCTCCTTTGCTTCTGTCTTCTCATTTGTGGATAAAGGAGCTAGACTAGATGATATCTAAGACCTAACTATGAAATTTCCTGGCTGCCCTTGATTTGAACATGGACAATAAACAAAGAAAGAAATAGGGCAGTTTGACCTTAAATTATGAGACCATGCAGCCACTGCACAATAACAATCAGAACTAAAGGCACAAAAAGTTAGCCATTTATTCCAGTGTCTTCAAGATGCCAACTCTGAACGCTTAGAAATAATGGACAGACTTCTTTCAGGTGGGATATTGACTGTCATTGATACCGGAGCAGAACACCAATAGGAATGCAGAGATGTGTGAGAAGGTCTTTAGCTTGCAGCCAACAGAGTCTGTGCAGGAGGTAATTTGGGTTCTCAGAATCGCCTGTGCAGTTTTCTTTATTCATCAGATCTGAGATTTTCCAGTTTTGACTACCGTTCCTATTAATGTGAGTCTTAGAAACAACTTTAACTGACCATCTGCTTCAGTCAATATTTTCTTTGTTAAGTCAGCCCTGGAATATCATTCTACCCAGAACAATCCAAACTAGTAAAAGGTACTTCCAAAAATATATGTTGACCATATGACATATGTTGTATTTTATTCAAAGATACACATTTTATTATCTCTGAATTGGGAAGTATTGGCAATTGATGACATTGTCCAATTAAAACTGGCAAAACTTTTTCTTAGTGGTACATAAAATACTGGTGCAACTTATAATCAGTGATACCTAGGATCTGATGGATTATGGTATTAACCTGTATCACAGAGCATGATATGAGTCCTTTTATTCAGATAATATTTATAACAATCTTAGATCTGATGGATTATGGTATTAACTTGTATCACAGGGCATGATGTGAGTCCTTTTATTCAGATAATAGTTATAACAAAGTAGAGGCAAAAAACCTCCATTAATATGTTTGGGCTGCTGGTCATGGAGGGATTTTGCTAAAAATAACCCAGTTGACAGTTGAATCTCTGTGTCCTGCTGCTCCTCTCTCGCTTTTGCTTGCTTACTCTACTATCTACTGAAAAGTGTATGTATGGAATTAGACATCTTTAAGTAAATGGATTTTCCTCTTTGCAAATGCAGTTCTTTATATAAAAAAAAAATAGGTATAAAGCACTCAGCCCAGAGCCTGTCGTGGAATAGATGGCAACCATAAAGGGCTTCTGGGTAAGAGCACTTTCTGGTTAAGTGCATGGGTTTGCATTTCCATATTTAGCCCTCGGTAAGGGTAGCCATTTCTCACCAGAAGCAACGAAGGGCCTAACTTCAATGTTTTAAGCCAAGGAAGAATTCATCTTACAAATGACCAGACCACTCTGACAGTGGAAATAACTAGGCTCCAAGGTATAGATTTATTTTTGAACTTTACCTTTTGAAATATTTTTAGACTTACCAAACATTTGCAGAAAACAACCAGAATTCCTGTAAACCATTCTCTCAGATTCCCCAAATCAACATTTTTAAATAAGAAAAACAGTGCAAATATCACAAAATCATGAAATGCACCTTTACCCAATACTATATTTTTATCCAGAGATTAGCACACTGTTTCTGAATACATGTTTTGGCTGTGTTGGCGGTAGAGTCAGTGTAGCTGCTTCTCACCTGTGTGTTAGTGCAAGAGCAGCTGTAGTCGAGGCGATATTTACATGAATGGTAATGACTGTGTTTTAAAAAAATGCTAATCATAAAAATAGGTGAGCAGCTGGCCTTAGTTTGCCAACCCATGAATTCCACAGACCTTTTTTTCAGAATTTTGACAGTTTCGCCAGTGCTCTTTTTTCTTTGATCCAGAATCCAGCCCCAGATCACGTGTTGTCATAACTCCTTAGTGTTTTTTTTTAAGTTGAAACAGTCTCTCTGCCTGTTTTTATACTTCATGATCTGAAAGCTTTTGAAGGGTATTGGCCATATATTTGGAAGGTTATCTGTCATTTTGGGCTTTCCCTGATTCTTCTTCATGGCTATATTTAGATTGCACATTTTAAGAATAACACAAAGTTAATATTGTGACCTTCTCTGGACGTTATGTCAGGACGCACATCCTGTTTCCTTATCTCATTACGGGTGATGCGAACATGGGTCATTTAGTTAGTATGTGATCTGCTAGGTTTCTCCGCTGGAAGATGATACTTTTTCTATTTGTAACTTAAAAGTTACCATTTTCCCTTTGTAATTATCATACTTGGAGACTGTACTCATACTTTTGCTCATTCATTTCAGTGTCCATTATGGTTTCTTTCCTTAGTAACCTTGATTTCACAGTTAATACTGTGGAATTTGCCAAGTGGTGACATGTTAGTAATGTTAATGAATGTTAGTTCATTTTTCTTTTTTCCTTTATCAGTTGGGGTTTTACTGTAAGGGCCTTGTTTTTCCTTATTCTTTGTTTGTTTGTATTAATATGAGATCATGGACTCTTATTTTATACTTTGGGCTAAGTTTTATTGCTGCCACTATTTATTTTGTTTCTTAAAATGATCTCAGATTTGACTGCTGAGAAGTGCCTCCAGTTAGTGGTGTGTCCTTTTGAATGCCCCCATCATTTTTAGGCACATTTCAAAAGCAAATTCTTATGATTGGCATCCCGAGATGTTGCAAGCTTATCTTGTGCTAGTCCCAGTCCTGGGATCAAGGCATTTTGCTAGGATTCCTGCTTTCTTTTGTTAAAGCATAGTATTTAGATGCCATGATCAGTGTTACACATGTTGTTATTACTGGAGTACCAGTGACTTCAGGCCCTCTCAGCCTACAGAGCTAGAATATATATGCACAAAAGTGTATACACATCTACATGTGTACATTTGTATTCTGTCTATATCCCTCAATGTATATATTAAAAGTATTTCTCATTTCAATCCAGCATCACAGGAATTCAGTCTGCTTTCTTATCTATAACTCTTTTTTTTCCCACTGGAAAAGCTGACTCCCATTATCAATGATATAGAAGTTGTTAACCTGTACCCCTGTGCAAACAAACCTACTATTGGTGTGCATTTTATTTGGGGTCTTTAGCCTTAGATTATTTAGCCAATATGTTACATTCCAAGGTTACTTCAGTTACCCCCTTCACTGTGATTATGCTGTTCATTCATAATAAAGTTAATTGTATTTGTTGTGTTTAAATACCATCTTCCCATATTTATTTATTTGAATTATTTATTATATAATGTGTGATACATTAGCATAGTTCTAAAGTCAGAAGTACATGAAAAATTCTACTCCAAGATGTGTCACTCCCCCATCCCTTCTACCTGAATCCTATTTAATCATTTCTTTTCATTCTATTCCCATTTATCCCTCGGGTATAACTTATCCCATTTGTGCCTAGTACGTCTTTTCTGTTTCATTTTATATAAGTGAGCAGATACACGGACATTTTTATACACTCTTCTATGTTCAGCAGTAGAAATGACATAGGTATAAAGGTTTTATTTATTGTAGCATTGTTTGTAATTGTAAAATATTGGAAACACTTAAATGTCCACACATAGAAGACAGGTTGAATTTACCATTATACATTGTACACACACACAATGGAGTGCTTTCCATGTGGCTGTTACCAAAATGAAGATCTTGATGAACTGATTTGGAGATAATGTTAGGATCTATTGTTAAGTGAAGACAAGTGCATAGGGAGTAGTTTTAAGAGAAGGTCTCAGATGGAAGCCCAGTAGCATGTGCTTCCACACAATTCTTTCCTTACCACCTTTCGTCCAAAATTCTGCCTGGGGAGGATTACCTCATTAGCTTCAGTTTTTATACAAACCAACCAATCTACCACAAGTGTGAGGGAAAACAGTCATCAGTCATTTACCATCAGGTGAGATGAGGATTTGAGAATGCTGGTGGTCAAGGTGATAGGAGTGATTCCTGCCGATACCAGGCACCTGTGAGGAGGAATAGCCTCCTGGTACTGGGCGTAATTTGCAGTTCTTTCTAGATGCCAGCTAGATTGCAGACTAGTCAACACTTTGCATGTAACCTACTGGGAAAAAAATGAATGTTTAATGAACAGAGAACAATGCAGAAGCCTTAACTTAAAACTGAAAATGAAGTGTTTCACCTATAGTTTGTATTAATTAGGATATGAAAAAGCTGTCCTTCTTTGGCGTGTGTGTGGAGGGAAATAGAGAAATTGAGTCAGACATAAACATAACAAATCTCTAGCCAAAGAAGCACTGAAACATTTAAGTCATTTTACACCCTACACA
>NW_006292095.1:7159750-7162827 GCF_000327345.1 Myotis davidii | reverse complement strand
TTTTCATCTTTGCTGTAGGCCAGTGGTTCTCAACCTTCCTAATGCCATGACCCTTTAATACAGTTCCTCATGTTGTGGTGACCCCCAATTTCATTGTTACAAATGAACATAATTAAAGCATAGTGATTAATCACAAAAACAATATGTAATTATATATGTGTTTTCCGATGGTCTTAGGCGACCCCTGTGAAAGGGTCGTTCAACCCCCAAAGGGGTCGCGACCCACAGGTTGAGAACCACTGCTATAGAGGGAACGATTACTGAGTTCTTTTTTTATATTTTTATTGATTCTAGAGAGAAAAGAGAGAGGGAGAGATAGAAACATCAATGATGAGAGAGAACCATTGATCAGCTGCCTCCTGCACACCCCACACTGGGGATTGAGCCTGCAACCCAGCCATGTTCCCTGTCCGAAAATTGAACCATGACCTCCTGGTTCATAGGTGGATGCTCAATCACTGAGCCATGCTGGCCATGCAGATTAATGAGTTCTTGCCTGCTTTTCTCCTCCTGCTTTGATGCCCTTCTGCAACACCTGTCTGCCCTTAAATTTTCTTTTTCTAATTTCTCATCTCTTTCCTATATAAAAATAGGTTTTAGACACACTATGCTTGGTCACCACAGCAGTAACTGAACCCTCCCCAGATGATAACCTGACCATAAATGAATCATGCTGGTTCCAATATGTTGGTAGTGGGTGAGAGAATGTTCACCTACACTTTCCCAGAGGGGAAAACATTCGTCTCTCTCTTAAGAACATAATAGAACATGCATAGCTCAACTATGGAAACTTGAAAATGCCTCCATTCTGTTTCTATAATAGTACAAAATGGCAAGTATAAAAATAGTGAAATCAAACATTAAGACAGAAAATATGACATTAGTCAGAGACATTCATAAAACAAAATAGGCACAAAGATGACTATAATGACAGGACTGTGGGCTGCAGGAGCCTTGACAGTGGCTTGACTTATTCTCCTTAGCTGAGGGACCAAATGAGCCAAATCCATTAATCACTCTGTCATGGGGGGTGGGGCACAACAGAAAGGTTGCCGGAACATGCCCTACGCTCCTTCCTTTTGCTCTGTCTTGTTTGCTTCTTCCTGGTCTCCACTTCTGTATACTTCCTCCTGGTTCATTTCTTAACAAGCAGATTTCCTGTACAGTGTGCCTCTGAACACAGGTGCTATTCTATTTTTGTTTCTAATTGTAAGTAGTGGTTTAATAATGTGGTAGAGCTCTTGAGGGAACAAAACAAATCAAGGTAGGTCCATTACGTGACATATTTCCAAAAGCCTAGCAAAAGAAGAAATCTTAAAGGTGTTGCAACTGTAATCATAATATTATTTAGATTAAAAACCTCGTTCTGGTTAATTTGATTTTTCTCAATTTTTGTTTTGAAGAATCTCAAGCCTACAGAGAAATTAAAAGAACCACAAACCAACAACTAATATTTTGCAGCATATGTGCACACTCTCTCACCTCCCTCTCTCTCTCTCTCTCTTTCTCTCTCTCTCTCTCTCTTTCTCTCCTTCTCTCTCTCTCTTTCTCTCTCACATACACACATATTCATACACACACACGCACACACAGATTTTTTTTAAACTTAAATATTTTAAAGAAATTTGCAGATAATATTTACAGTTTATCTTTGAATAGGCATTCTGTTACATAATCACCATTTCATATTACACTTAAATTTTTTTCTGTAAAGTTAAATATTTAATATAGATTTATTTACTATAAATTAAGATATAATATAAATTTAATATAACATAATATTCAAATACATTATATGACATAATATAAACAATATGTATTACTTATATTAGGTATTTGCTATGGGCTGCAGGCCTGTGTCCTCTCACATTCCCGAAGCCTTAATCTCGATTGTGATGGTACTTGGAGATGGGTCTCTGAGAGGTAATTAGGATATAATGTGAGTTTATGGGACTGGGGCCTCTCTGATGGATTAGAGCCTTTGTAAGAAGAGACACTAGAGAGCATACTCTCTCCATGTGCACATACTGAGGGAAGGCCATATGAAGAAACAGCGAGAAGTCAGGAGGAAAGCTCTCACCAGAACTTGAACATGCTGGTCACCTGGGCTTGGACATCCAGTCTCCAGAGCTGTGAGAAAATACATTTCCATTGTTTAACCCACCCAATCTGTGATATTTCGTTATAGCACCTTGAGCTACAACATTTTAAAATAAGTAATATATTATGATGATACTATAGATCAGTGATGGCGAACCTATGACACGCGTGTCAGAGGTGACACGCGAACTCATTTTTTTGGTTGATTTTTCTTTGTTAAATGGCACTTAAATATATAAAATAAATATCACAAATATAAATCTTTGTTTTACTATGGTTGCAAATATCAAAAAAATTCTATATGTGACACAGCACCTAAAGTTAGGGTTTTTCAAAATACTGACACGCCGAGCTCAAAAGGTTCGCCATCACTGCTATAGATGATATATTTAATATAATTTATCAAATTCTATTTTAAACACATTTGGCCTAATGACATAAGGATTGAAAGTTCAGAAAGAACCATGTTGGTGACTCACTGAGGGTGATGACACACCCTGTCTCTCAGGTGGTCTCTCCACCTGGAGGATGCGCTCCCATTGGTCATTCAGGAGCCACCAGGTTTTTAGCTTTGTGTTTTCAGCATCCGGATAATGCTGACGGGAGTGCAGAAAACATGGTACATTGAGCTACACTTTGAATTAATCATATTTACATGAACAGGTAGAGTGGTATTTCTTTCAATACCAGGTTCCAGACCCTTTGAAATAGAATTTAAGTATAACTATACTTCAGGGATAGTGCGGTTACAGTTAGGTGAAAAACACTAGCAGTAGATATTTATGAAGAGGAGTTGGGCAGATATTCTTGATCCCTCAGACTTTTTTTGCCTTTTTCAGAGAAGGCTTGAACCCCTATTAGGTGCAAATCTACTGCCTCAGCAGTTTGTGCCTCTTGGCTTGGTCTAGGACAGTGATGGTGAACCTTTTGAGCTCGGCGTGTCAGTATTTTGAAAACCCCTAACTTAACTCTGGTTC
>NW_006292095.1:7157859-7159703 GCF_000327345.1 Myotis davidii | reverse complement strand
GCTTATATTTTTGATATTTATTTTATATATTTAAATGCCATTTAACAAAGAAAAATCAACCCAAAAAATGAGTTCGTGTGTCACCTCTGACACACGTGTCATAGGTTCACCATCACTGGTCTAGGAGTAGAGTACTGAGCGTTTGTCTAGTTGGCTACGTCCATCCGTAGATCTGTCCTGTGGAGTTTTCTTTTCTCTTTTGGTTTGTTTACTTTGCTTTCAAACAGCTCCTCTAGGAATAGGCTTTAGGGTTGCTGTGGAAAGTATGTAGACCATTCTAGATCTTCTGTCTTTTTGTGTCTGCTTTTTCCTCAGAATAAACTACCTTGAGCAGAACTATGTCTCTTAAGCTTTGGTTTGGTAAGGATTTCATTAGCTCTTTTTCTGCTATGCTTTCCCGATTGAATGATCATGCTGTCAGTGGCATAAGAAATGATGAATTAAACCCACCCACATATTTTCTGTATTGCAGAATTTTTCTTTTTGCTTTACATTTGGAAGCCATCTCCTTTCTGCTCCTTCCACCCGCACTCTTAGGAGTATTCTAGATGTGTTTTCCTGTCTTCTTTTCTTCATTTTCCTTATGCCTTGAGGCCAAAATGTGATGAATTTCTGTCCAGAATTTCTGAGAAGCTAACATACCTTTGGGAGGAAGGCTGTTTCTCATTGAATGGTATCTGTGGTCTTCCTGCCTTGAACCTCGTGAAATATGATTCTGCGATAACCTACAATGTAGAATAAATGCCGTGTATTAACTGTGCCTATTCTTTGCTAAAGAGAATTTTCAAATGGATAATTAGAAAGCGCTTGGGTGCTCTGCCTGGCATATGGCAATGCTAAGATAAAGAAAAAATATAGTTTCTAGTAACAGATGGGTTTGAACCACACTTGAATCTGTGGACTGGTTTTTAATATTTAACTTGCAATGAATCTTTAATATAACATTTAACTAAGTATTCTGTCATATTCTTTTAAAATATATGGAGCGTTTTCAACGTACTTGTGTCTAGAAGATTTCATAAGAATATTGAGTGTTTAAAATTAAAACCGCTGTTGAAGGGGGGAAAAAAAACAGTAATTTTCCCAAGATTTTTATGGTTCACTTTGATTTGTGCTGTTTAGAATGTTGTATCTATTTTTTAACAGTCTGTCAGCCTCTTCTTTATTTCCTGTTAGCTGAAAAAGAAAGGAATTAAATAATGAAAATGAATCACACATGAAAGCCATGCTGAGGCCATTGAATCTGATCTCTTTGTTGGCATGGAGCCAAGGACCACAATAGTTTCCTCACAATATAAGAAATGATGGTTGTGGCACAATCAGGATTGTTATCCTTCACGGAGTTAGGCTGAATAAATGAAGTCACTAAGTAGGTGGTAAAACAGCCTCGTCAATCACAGCTATAGAAACCCAAGTGACATTTCTGTTGAATTAATTATAATGTACCTGTTAAAACATTTCACACAAAACTTATTTTAATTTTTTAAAAAGGCATATTAGGCCCAAAAGATGGAGAGCATAGCAATTAAAATGTGTTCTGAGCCTGTCCGGTTGAGCGTGGACCCATGAACCAGGAGGTCACGGTTCCATATCCGGTCAGGGCACATGCCCAGCTTGCGGGCTCCATCTTTGGTAGGAGGCATACATGATTCTCTCTCATCATTGATGTTTCTCTCTCTCTCCCTCTCCCTTCCTCTCTCTGAAATCAATGAAAACATATTAAATAAAAAGAGATGTGTTCTGATTTATACCTCATGCTGATTGATGCTGGATTGCTACATCTTAGTTGTGATTCAGACACCTGGGTGCCATTAGTGTGGAAGAGAAAAGTGTACAATTGGATA
>NW_006292095.1:7129614-7156475 GCF_000327345.1 Myotis davidii | reverse complement strand
TAGCAATTAAAATGTGTTCTGAGCCTGTCCGGTTGAGCGTGGACCCATGAACCAGGAGGTCACGGTTCCATATCCGGTCAGGGCACATGCCCAGCTTGCGGGCTCCATCTTTGGTAGGAGGCATACATGATTCTCTCTCATCATTGATGTTTCTCTCTCTCTCCCTCTCCCTTCCTCTCTCTGAAATCAATGAAAACATATTAAATAAAAAGAGATGTGTTCTGATTTATACCTCATGCTGATTGATGCTGGATTGCTACATCTTAGTTGTGATTCAGACACCTGGGTGCCATTAGTGTGGAAGAGAAAAGTGTAAAATTGGGTCCTTCTGTCCAGGCCAGTATTCTTTAACAGTTCCTTCCCTTGAATATGATGATGTTCTTAATTTTGTCACATGGGAGACTGACATTATCTTTTTTTTTTTTTTTTTTAAATACAGGAGATGTTAAAGACATGTAAAGCTCATCAAGGATTAGGGCTGGAAATCAAGCCTTTGTCTGGTAACAGCTGGCAGGAGAGGGATTGACACTGGTTGAAAGTCTACCTGGTTGGTTAAGAGGAACTGGAACCAAATTACAGCTTCCCATATATTAATAGTGGTCATCACTTCAGAAGACTCATTTTAGAAAGAAAAATGGGTCTGGGTCATAATTCTTGAAGTCTGTATCTCTGGATATTTCTCTTTCAGCCTCTTACCATTCTGAATTCTAGAGGGGTTTTTTCTTGTTGATAGAGTTACTTGCCCCTCGGTGTATTATGCTGAGCATTTCGGCAAAGTGTCCCATTAGGAAGTAGATGCTTAGTAATGACAGTTCTATAATCCTTCATAACTAGGACCTGTAGGCTCATGGTTCTCTGAACTGAACAAACACGGACGAACCATGAACAGTTGTCTAATTGGGTGTGTTTTGGAGGAGTCACGAGGGCCTATATCATCTACTGTTTGGATCGTTGATCTTAGCCTCTGATCTTAGTCTACTCTTCCCTCACCATTTGATAATGGCATGATAAGATGTATTACTTGATTTGGCTCATCACTAGTCTTTGGCTCTTTGATACTGATTAATCAGTACATCTTTAGAAGTTAATGTATTTTTAAAAATATATATATTTGTATTGATTTCATAGAGGAAGGGTGAGGGAGGGAGGGATAGAAATATCAATCATGAGAATCACCAATTAGCTGCCTCCTGCATGCCCCACACTGGGGATCCAGCCCGCAACCTGGGCGCGTGCCCCGACCAGGAATCGCACCATGACCTCCTGGTTCATAGGTCGACACTCAACCACTGAGCAACACTGGCTGGGCAGAGTTAATGTACTTTCACAGAAGCAGGTTGGCTTATCTACCATAGCCGTTGTTTGATATTTGAAATTGAAACTTCTGGATAAAGAGGAATAAGCACCCAGTTCCATAATGGGTCAAAAGGTCCACAATTTTAATTCACCCAATTCACATATATACACTGAATGTCTCTTTATTCAACCCAGTGGAGTGCTAGAAAAAAATTTAGTCCCAGAGCCAATGATAGTTTGCTTGGTTGTGTGTGCCAGGTAAACTGAATTGCAGTTCCCTTTGCCTGGTCCACTCCCGTTCCCATGCAGCGGCTCATCTGGGTGTCCTTTCCAGAAGAAAGGATCTGTCCTTTCCTCTTGCATTTCCTTTCCTCGGTGATTTCCTGTGTGAAAAGGGGTAACTTTACTGGTGCCAAGCCCATCCTGATGCTGTAGGACCTCAAGCTGCAACGTTGCACCTCAGAGTAGTTTTACTGTTTAAACAAATGAGTACAGAGTGAAGTGAATTGTGAGTTATTTGTGCCCCACTGTTCAGGGACATTACCGCACCATATGGTGCTCCGCTGAATGATTGCAAACGCACGGGGAAATGTTACCTGCTCCACAGTACAGTAGGCATTTCTTTGAAGAAAAAAAAGATACATGTGTCAATAAAGCATGGACAAGTTTATCCTCCCCTTCTCCTATCAGGCATATTTTTAAACAGTTTTTTTATTTTCTAATTAATAAGCATCCCATAATATGAAGATCTGTGCCTGTTCTGCTGGCTCTGGGACATATGCCTGATCTGGTGAAGGCTTAATTACTATCTGTAGTTGCAATAAAACCAACAGTTCATGCAGCCGAAGGCCCCCTGATAAGGCAGATGATGTTCTTATTTTGAATGCACCCTGTCTTGGGAACATACCAGCAATGCCTTTAGGATAGCTCACCTCAGAAGGGGGATAGAGAGTTAAGAGAAAGGACCAGAATCAACTATCTGTGGTTGTTCACTATTTGAAAATTTAAACCCCAGAGTTAGCTCACAATTCATGAATCCAAACTTATTTTCCCCTTTTTGATATCATTATAGAAAAATAATATGGTTGGTAAATACATCAGAACAGACACTTCCTTATCTTATTCGAGCACCAGGGTTCCAGAGATCAAACCGATCTTTCTTCCTTTGGTGTGCTTTATTTTCCAAAATGCGTTGGGAATTGTCTGCAGGGAAGGAATAAGCAAGTGGATTTAAAAGGCTATTTTTTTAATACAACGGATTAGCTTCAGAAAGCACTATGAACTTTGTAGAGAAATCATGTCTTTCTGGTGACATGCCAGGAGTTTTATGTGCATCTTAAATGTGTATTGATGATATTGCGTTTCAGTTGGAGAAATGACCACTGCTGCTTTACTTTGCTTTTACCGTAAACTGTCCCTCTGCTGTTTCATACAAGAAGTAATTCACTTCAATGGTGACAGAAACTAAGTATTTTAAATAGCGTTTGTGCGGTGTTCCAGCCAGGGGTCCAGAGATGATGATGCAATGTCAGGAGTTTAAAGTTGCATGGTTAAAGAAGTTGGAGGAAAGAAATACTAGGGAGAAAGCTTTTCAAAGGCTTTCCACCCATTTCTGGTCAGAATGACACCTACTATAAAAACAGCCTCCTGCGATGTTACTAGAAAGTTAGGTACAGCTCAGAGAATGCACAAAGCTTTTGTGCATAAAGAGTAGACTTACTATGTAGAGAAACATGTCAAAATTCAAGGCTACAATGGGCCAAATAAGCAAGGTTTAAGTTTATGTGGGCCGCAAAAAACCAAAAGCTTAAATTTTCATAGAAACGTAGGTTTATTTTGATAGAGACATGCTGGATACAAAGGGATGAAATAAATGAGTAATCGTTAACATAAAATAATAGAACATTTTAATAAAAATTAATATTTTTTCTTGAACATTAACTTACCAGACACTGAATAACTTCACAAATTAATAAGCATAACGCAAATAAACCTATTTTTCTTGTTCTCCGAAAGTGAAATATTTCCTGTTGCTCACACCAAACAAGTCAGTATAAGACATGGCAATCGGCTGCTAAAATGTTCATTACTAATATCAATGGAGGGAAATGGTGCACCTGCGCATAAGGCGTACATGAGAAATGAATGCAACATGATTATAGTAATCAGTCATTAGTGAACATTGTACTTCGTTATTAATAACTAGAGGCCCGGTGCATGAAATTTGTGAACTTAAGGGGAGGGGTCCCTTATCAGTGACTAAACAACTGGTCGACTGTCTGCCCCCTGGTGGTCAGTGCACTTCATAGCAAGCAGTTGAGCGGCCTTAGCATATTATTAGCATATTACGCTTTGATTGGTTGACTGGATGACCAGACACAGCATATTAGCCTTTTATTATATACTAGAGGCCCAGTGCACAAAAAATTGTGCACTTGGGTGGGGAGAGAGGGGGGTCCCTCAGCCCGGCCCGTGCCTTCTCACAGTCTGGGACCCCTCAGGGGATGACCACCTGCTGGCTTAGGCCCATTCCCCAGGGGATTGGGCCTAAGATGGCAATCAGACATCCCTCTGGCAGCCTGGCAGCCCTCGGGGGATGTCCAATTGCCAGCGGGGAGCAGGCCTAAACTGCAGTTGGACATCCTTAGCGCTGGTGAGGAGACAGGAGAGGCTCCCACCACCACTGCTGTACTGGCAGCCATTAGCCTGGCTTGTGGCTGAGAAGAGTTCCTCCCATGTGAGAGCACCCTGACCACCAGAGGGCAGCTCATGCATTGAGTGTCTGCCCCCTGGTGGTCAGTGTGTGTCATAGTGGCCAGTCATTCCCAGTCCTTCTGCTGTTAGGGTCAGTTTGCATATTACCCTTTTACTATATAGGATAGAGGCCTGGTGCACGGGTGTGGGCCAGCTGGTTTGCCCTGAAGGGTGATCCGGATCAGGGTGGGGATCCCGCTTGGGTGCCTGGCCAGCCTGGATGAGGGAATGATGGCTGTTTGCAGCTGGTCATACCCCCTTCAGGGTGGGGGTCCCCACTGGTGTTCCTGGCCGTCTGGGTGAGGGGCTGAAGGCCGTTTTCAGGCTGGCAGGCAACTGAAGCTCCCAGCCTCTCTTTTTATTTTTTAAATTCTGGGATTTATTTACCTTCTATAGCTGTCACTGGAGCTGAGAGCTGGCTCCAGATCTGAGGCCCAGCTGAGGCTGCAGCTAATTGAAACATTGTTGCCATCACTGCAGCTCTAAGACCTGAGGCTGAAGCTGGCTGAAAGCAGGTTTCTGGAGCTTGTTTAGCTTCTATAATTGCAACATTGTTTCTTAGAGTGCAGCTCAGAGCTGGGCGGTGGCAGGCGGGAAACCTTGACTTCCTCCATCACTGGAGCAAGCAAGCCTCCTGTTTGCTTCAGCTGCCTGGCTGCCAGCCGCCATCTTGGTTGGCAGTTAATTTGCATATCGCCCTGATTAGCCAATGGGAAGGGTAGCAAAGTTACAGTTAATTACCATGTTTGTTTATTATTAGATAGAATGACTAGAGGCCCGGTGCACGAATACATGCACTGATGGGTCCAGCTGGCTCCACCTGATGGGGGCCATCAGGAGCGGGCCAGCTGGGGCAAGAGTCTGCAGGCAGTTTGTTAGTGGCCCCACTGATCTAGGTGGGGGTGCCTGCATGGGGTTGGGGCTGGCTAGGGCAAGGGGCTGGGGTGTTCCAGTTGTTCTCCTGTTTGGTCAATTTGCATATTGCCCTTTTATTATATAGGATTATTTATAACAGGATATTGTACAAATTAAGTTATGAAATTTTTTTTATTTATTTATTTTTAAAATATATTTTATTGATTTTTTACAGAGAGGAAGGGAGAGAGATAGAGAGTTAGAAACATTGATGAGAGAGAAACATCGATCAGCTGCTTCCTGCACACCTCCTACTGGGGATGTGCCCGCAACCAAGGTACATGCCCTTGACCGGAATCGAACCTGGGACCCTTCAGTCCGCAGGCCAATGCTCTATCCACTGAGCCAAACCGGTTTCGGCAAGTTATGAAATTTTTATTAGAACATTTCTTACTGTTATATTGGCTGGGCCACAAAAATATTCGTTGTGGGGCACATGTGGCCCATGGGCTGCGAGTTTGACATGCTTGATGTAGAGCTAGGTTGGGCCCATAAACTGACCAAACCAAAAGGAGGTTAGTAGGAATTAGCAACTTCCTCACTCCCTTCCCATTTCCTTCCACCCACATCACACCCAGGGTGAGCTTCAGTAAGGTCCCAAATGCTTACTTATTGCTGTCTTGGAAGGACACACTATAATCTCATTTAGGTGGTACCTAATCTTCCTCTAGGTTCTAACAGAGATTGCAAATGTATAGCCAAATACTTTATGGATGTAAACAGAATTAGTGGTAATTTTGGATTTTAGAATCCTATATAATAAAAGGTAATATGCAAATTGTCCCTATGACAGGAGTTTGACCAATCGGAAATTAGATATGCACTGACCACCAGGGGGTGGCAGGGAACATGGCAGGCGTCGGCACCATGGCATTGGCAGTGGAGGTGCTGCCAGCCCCGATGGGCCCTGAGGAAAGTGGGACTGCAGCGGAATGGTGGAGCAGGTGAGTAGGCAGCACCAGGCCAAGGTGGGTGCAAAGGGAGGCCCCAGCTAACAACTGCTAGGGACCCTACCTGTGCATGAATTTTGTGCACTGGGCCTGTGGTTTTAAAAATAAAACACAGTTCATTGCTGGGTAATACACTGATTGAGCATTAAATGCTCAGCTTTGCCTGAGATTCTTTGAAGCTCTGCCTTAATAAGGAGATAAAACTAGTTTGTTTTTTTAAAATTTTATTTTTGTCATCACCTTTTATTCCCTCTATGCCCTCTACCACCTCCACCCATGCCCCTCAACCCTAGCAATCACCATACTGTTGTCCATGCCCATGAGTTCTCTCTGTTTTTCTTTTCTGCTCAATCCTTCCACCCACCACCCTTCCACCCCTACTCCTAGAGCTGTCTGCCAGCTCTCTAATTAGCTCAGCAGGTCAAATTTTAATATATAAATGGACCTTCTAAGAAAAATGAGAACATTCGTTTTATTATTAGGAACTAAATGTTCTTTATATAACCTTTTCTATGTCACTTATTTTCTTAGTTCATTTTTAAGAGATCATGCATAGTATAAAGGTAGAATCATCTATAAATTATATCTAAATTATTGGAGACTGTGATGAACAGATGAAGGTAGTGAGATTGTCTCTTAGGGGGAAATATGATAACTACAATCTAATATGGAAAAGAATTTACATGTGAGTTTGTGCCATTTCTCCTGCATGGAAGGGTGGAAGGAAAAAGCTTTGTAAGTTTGTTTTTTGTGTAAGCCTGCCCACAGAGGAACCGTAACATATTTGAAGTACAAGTGTCTGTTGCCAACACCTTGGTAACAGGTACGAGATAATTCCTATGAATTACTGAAGTATGCCTTCCTAATGATTTACACCTTGGTGATTGCCACACTGACTTTGTGCTTGGGAAGGAGAGGGAGGAAACAGAAAGCCTGCATGACACATATCACCTATAGAAAACGGGGATGAACCCCCCCACCCCCCTTCCACAGTTGAGATCTTACCTAATCAAAAAGACAACATGCACACACAAAAATAAACGCGAGTTACAGTTCAGACCATGCGCAATCATGGCAAACCAATCCTCATGCAATAGCAAAAGTAACAAATGAGATTAATGGTGGTAGCTTTACAATTTATATTTGATTTTAGCAGTGGGAGTTCCATTTGTTAGAAATCACCAACATTTTAGAGAAAGCACTGGAATAAATAAAGGTCATTGAGAATTTTCTTCTCTAACCCACACTATTGATTCCCCTGAATTTCATGGACTCTGCAGTTCCTAAAGCTACAGCGGGATTGTTGGGCAAACTGAATTTGTCCCATTAGTTCAATTGCATTTTTGGAAGGGGGAATTATATTTAATCCCTTTAGAGTAGGAGCCCAGGGTGGTATTTGGAATCCCAAATGCTGATTATTTTTAGATTCTCTTTCAATATAAAAAATCCCAGGTAAAACCACCTCCATGTACTCTCCCTCAGAGAAAGATTCAGAGATTTTTTCTGAATCTCAGAGAAAATGTGAGGTATCCTCAGAAGTTTATTTTTGCCAACTGCAGCCTGCATCTCTTTTTACTAAAGAAGTGTTTATATTGTGTTATTTTATCACAAAAGATCTTACCACTTTTTATCTTAAGTAAAACTGAGGTTCTAAAAATGACTTAAAATGTGCCTTAGTGCCACTGGAGTATAAGCAGAGCATGCTAAGTGTGACATTTTGGGGGAGGGGGGGCCCTTAGATTTGTGTGATCAATTGTACCAGGCACTTTCTCTTTGCACAAGGAAGCTTGTAAACAGAAGCGATGAGTGCAAAGACGGGCACATAGGAATCTTAAGCCTCTCCCGAAAGACCGTTGCTTAAAGGGCGTTGTTTATCATAACTTCTGATAGGAGGCCAGAGAGAATTTCTACAGAATGAAGTATTTAGTGAAAAAATCATGTTGGCTGGCGAGATGTCCAAGTTTGCTTGATAGAACAAACATGGGCAGAGTGATGTGTGAGTAAAACCCATGGACTGGTGGCTAGTTAGTTTGGGAAGAGCCTGGGGCTAGAAAGCGCAAGTTATATGTCTGTAAGGATGGCTATTTGGAGAGGAAGGAGGGAAAGAAGAAACTTTTATGCAAGTGAATGCCACTGATACAAAAGAGAGCTGATGAAATACGTGGGAAGGCATATCCTAAGACCTGTGACTCCTCTGGAAATCACTCTCCAACTCCAAAGTTTTCAGTGGCTGCCATACCAGATAATGGAGTCCCTTCAAAGCCTTCTGCACTGTGGATATCTGTGCTATCTAACCAGCAACCCTCTTCCTGTGCACCTCTGTTTATAACAGTCCACCAGCCTCTGTCCCCGCTCTCTCAGTCCATGTACTCACCATCTCCTATGGGTAGCAAAAGCCATAACTTTCTCATAAAGAAGTCCTTGACCACCGCATGTCATTATGCGTGTTCCCTTTCTACTTGCCATTGGTAAACTTGGGTTGCCATCCATTGAATTCTTATCTCTCCTTATATATTTATTTTTATGCATGTCATCTTCTCCAGTTGGATTTGAGGCTTTTCTGCAAAAAAACACCGTGTAGTATTTATTTTGTCTCTTCCTTTGATCATACCCCGCATGGTGCCTTGTTGCCCAGCAAAAACTCTGTTTGGCACACGGATCACTGGAGACCTTCATCACAGAGTTGCTTTTGGATGTCCAACATGACCTGGAGCACAGCAGTCCCCTCATCTTTTCAACAGAGAGACCTCTCCTGGTAGAACCCTGTCCAGGCTCAGGTGTGGAGCGGCTGTTGTCCTGTGCTGTGGAGCACAGGTGTCCTGTCTGCATTTGAAATCCTCCAGGAGTCGCAGAACTCAGCTCTGGCTGCACACAGCCTCCCGCAGAGCCCAGCAGGAGCAGCAGGGCAGAGAGTGCTGGCGTGTCTCTGCAGGTCCTGGGTTTGGGGTGATTAAAGCAGAGTGTTTCTGTAATTGCAGCACAGTGGGAAAGCTCCCCATGTCACCTTCGTGTCCGCTGACCCAGCTTCCTGCTGTGCAGCCTGGGGCTGTATTAGTAGTCCTCTATAGCACTACAGGGACAGCCGGAGTTCCTTTGATTCATCTGCCCTTGTTCCTCCAGTTTATCTGTGTTTACATGGGAAGGTGCTAATACACATCAGAGGAGTCTCTAGGTAAGCCCGGGGAAGTCATTTATAACATGTGGGCACGACTGGATCACTGGGACATTGCAGGTCACTTTTCTGGAGGGTTCCACAGAAGGAAGGGTCGTATCTGCACCTTTTTATGTGCTCGTCTTCTGAGTCTCTCCATTGGCTTCGAGCTTACAGTTAAACTTCTCTTTCCTCCTCAGGGAAGTTGTCCATTTCTAGGACATATACTTTATTTCTGTTTCCCTTTTTATGCGGTTCATCCTTTATCTCTCACCATATTGCAGACACTCTAGGGTCATCCAGGGCTTTGGCTGCTATTGTGTTATGCTTTCCAGAACTCCTTGTGTAACATTTGGTGCCCAGTGATTGCGTGATTATGAACCACAGGAACTGCTATCTCATCACTCACCTCGTCCATTTCTCCCCCAAACATTTAGTGTTTTTCAAATCTCTGCTGTGAGGATAGACATGTTGGCTTCCTAACTCCTATTCCCCATTTCCTTACCTATGTCTTGTGACATTACAGCTTTTCCTACAAGGGCATGCACATGTGGTTCTTACATTTATCTCCTTTCTAGATGAGTGCCATTTTCTGCCAGAACAGGAAATTTTAACTTGTGACTCACTTTTCAACTGGGTCTCAACCCTCCAATTCTCTTGTAGTACTTCCCTGGAACATCCAGTCTCCCACACAGGGCCCAGGCAGAGCAAAAAGGATTTCAGGAAATCAGCTCAATTCCGAAGCAGAAGGCAAGCTCTCCATCACCTGTCAGATTGGAAAGGCCTTGTGATATTTCATTTGGAGCAGAGGCTCCTGTCCCCTGGAATCAATAGTCAAGTCCTGGGTGTGCTGTTTGCCCCAGGTTGTTGTGCCTGCCCATCCCTGTGACCCAGGTTACTGTCTGGCCTTTCAGTTAGAGACCGACTCTTGCCTGTGCCCTTGAACTACAAGTTAAGTTGGTGTATAGAGGTTTACACACTCCAGTTTGTCCCATATCTAAGACCCAGCCCTACCCTGTGAGCTTATGCATTCAAATGTCTCCTGCTTATAAGTGGGGGGCATCGTCTTCTCTCAACTACCTTGCACAGCCTCTGTGGTTCTGGCTACACCTGTCTCATTCTTGCCCAATGTCTGGTTCTCACCTTTCCTGGAAAGTCCCGTGACCACCCAGGATGGTGGTTACACCCTCAGTCCCTTGGTTTTTTAACTCATTCCACTACATTGGCTAGTGGAAGCTATAGAGAGCTGAAAAAAAACCCTGGTTATTTCTGTGTTACACCTTACCTGTAAAGGTGTTGCACAGCAGGGTGCTGTGGAAGGATGGGTGAAGAATGGAATGGAACATCATACCCTGGAATTGTCATGGCGGTCTGGGGAATTCCCACGGTGGTCCTAGTCAGATTTCCTTCTCATTGGACTTCACTTGCACCCAAAAAAGTGAAAGGCAAAGCCCCTGGTTGTGTCAGGTGGCAGGTGTGCAAGTGCTCCAGCAAGTGTCCTTGATTATTGGGAAAACCCTAGAAAGGGTAAAAGAAAATTTTCTAGTCTTATTTTTAGAGCTACCTCCATGTGAAGGAGAATAACTTTTGATTGCCTGTATTGCTGATTGGGGAAATGGGAGTGATAACATTGGTGCTGTAGTGTCTTGAGCTGAGTAAGGAATAGAAGTCATCTAATTCCCCCTGCTCATTTAACGGAAATAACGGAAGCCTAGGGTGACTTGCGTGTCCTGCCAAGGTCACAAAGCTGCTGGGTAAGGGCACTTGACACTCTCTTTAGTGTCCTTCCCATTTGCTTTGACACTATCCCAATTGTTTAATTACATTTCAGCTTATTTCCGACCAACCCCATGAATCAGTTTACATTCCTCTTTTCCCTCTTTCTATGAATGACATCACACCCCCGAGTGGGAGATCCTAACATCATCTTCACCCTGTCTCTTTATACTCTGTCAGTCTAAAGAGCCCACTGAGCATAATGGGTTCTGCCATCCCAGATTGATCTTTATATGAGCTGTTCTTTTTATTATCTTTGTCCACTTCATCCTTGGCACTGTGTCTGCATGACCCTTCCCCAGACTAATTGCAGTAGAGTTCCCCATGGTTTTGCCTGACTTTCTGGGGTATCTTGCCCTACAATCCTACTGCCAGATCCACCTGCCAAACATATGGCTGCTTTTCTATTTATCTTCTGCATTCCCTGTCATCTAAGTGCCCCTTGTTGCCTTAGAGTCTCTATCTGATCCCAAGTTAAGATAACCAGTGACTTAATGAGGACAAAGGAAAAACTACAGCTCACATTTATACAAAAGCTCCTGTGTGGAGTCACAAAAGGAATATTGAGACTTCATAATTTTTAGCTTTTCATTGTCTATTAGCCTAAACAATGTACACTTTAGCATATAAGGCTGCCTTTGTAATATATATTTACACATATATAATCTTGTATACATTAACATATAACATCAATATGTATTAATATATTTGAATATATTATGGGGCACATATTTTAATATATGAACTCTCCATTATGTTTGAAATAATGATGTTGCTTTATAAGGCATGATCTTTTATTTAGGGGAATGACGAAAGCTTTTTGTGAGGAATATCCTTTCAGGATTACTTGGGGATCATTTTTATTAATATTGATTATAACATTGTAACAATGGTATTAATGCCTTAACACTATTGTAAATTATCATGCCTTTTTATTATAAAACCAAATTGAAGGTGACACTTATTTGAATTTGATCTTATAAAGCAGAGGAAACAAAAAGTTTGCTGTAGAATTACAAGTTAGATGAAGAAGTAAAAGTCAGGATCATATAGAGTTGGGATTGATATATACTGATAATTATAGCAATATGTTAATCTGTGTAAATTACTAAAACCAAGAGTATGTATCTCATAGTTATAGTTCTTCTGTTCAATCAAGAGCAGTTTTTATGTCAACTTTAAAGAGAAATAACGTAGCCATGAGGTGATTTGTCTAAGATCACATTTTCCATGATCCTGTTTGTCATTTTCTTGCTCTAGGTGTTACCTTCTAATCAACTAAAAAAAAATGTTTACTGGACAATAAGAAGGAAGATAAGGTGTTAAACTCTGTGGAAAGAGACAAAGGTGTGTGTGTGTGTGTGTGTGCGTTAAAATATTCAGCCAGGAAGAATAATGATCCAGTTAAATATACAAGGTAGTCAAATTAGTATGCTAATCAGCGTAAAAATCAGCTTCTGAAATGTTCCGAATGAGTGCAGGAGAAAACTCCTAGGATTTAGAATGAGATCTGTGTGGGCTTACTGGGGTGGCTGTGAAAGATTTTTACGGAGCAAATGACACTTGAATTCTGCCTTTGGAGTCCAAATAATTTATCTTGTTCTCTTTACGTTGGCTGATTCCAGAGCCCTGCCTCCTGGGTGATTTGTAAGTACAGACTTTCCTATTGGAGAGGATGCTGGGACTGTTAACAGGTCCCGCCCAGCCATGGCATCACACCAGCCCCTCCCTCAGTGATCCAGCCCTGGGGAGATCCTCTCCCCAGCTCTGCTACCGAATCTTCTGAAGGACTTCGCAATGGACCTGTCTTGTGTTTTTTTAACTGTTGTTATTTAGAGTGAATAATTTAAATTTAATTCAAGAGAAGGTGATCTATATTCTTTCAAGTTTCATTAAATAGTCATGGGTATGCTGTATCTCATGCATCTCTCTTTTTCCAGTCTGAAGCGCATAGTTTTCATAGCACTTATTAAATTTTTTGTCCTGCCAAGCCACTATACTAGCATGAAATATTGAAGTTTTGCTCCCGTGATTCTAGCCTAAAGCTTTATCACAAGGCATATAGTCGCCCTGTGCTTGGTACACCTGCTTGGGCTTGATTTAACAGAGCCTGGGCTGCCTTTCCCCTTCCTGCTTTCCTGTCACCAATTTCCGCTGCTTTTGTTCTGTGCCAGCGTTTTCATTTCGTATTAAATCTTCATTAACCTGAAAGGTTAGTGGATGCAGCGCAGCTACACTGCCAGGATCTCATGTTTGAAGGCTGGCTGTGGTATCAAAAGTGAGTGTGGCAGTGGTTCGAAAGAATTCATTTGTCTTTTGGGGTTTTAAAATAGCTTTGTGATTATGGATTATTTCAGTGCAAATACATTTTTCAGTAACAAGTGCCTGAAAATCTTGACACAAGAGACCCAAGGTAAAGAAATCTCAAATAACCTTGAGGACTTCCTCACAGCTCTGCACAGAGGGAGATAGCATCTGTCAAGGTGAAATGAAAGGCATCTGGAAGCCTGGAGGAGGAGGTTCTGTGTTTTCCCTTCAGCAGTTGATGACATTCTTTGATATGTAACTTGGGCCAGACAACTGTATCTCTTACTCTCCTTTAAGTGTCTGTGATGCCCTTAAACAGAAAAGCGAAGAACATTGGGGAGACTTTCAGAATTGCCTCAAGTCACCTTTGCTACAAGAAAACTGCACTCCTTCAGGGTCCTTAGCTTGCACAATTATGAAGAGATGGCCCTTTTTATTTTTTTGATTAAAAGAAAAAGGATTTTTTTTTTTTTTTTGCTAATTTGGGATTTTATGGACATACTATTTATTTTAAAAAGTACAGTTTTTTATTCGTCTTAGAATTTACTGGCTGAGTTACTTTGTCTTTTGTATTGTCTTGAGGCTGAGCTTTAATATTTCATTGGTAATAAACTCCAGCAGATGAGTAAGAACTGCAAAGGAGTTGTTTGCTTTGTAGTCTGATAGCGACTGTATCTGCACTCGCTCCCCACTGCCACCTCCCCGGAAGGACATGAGCCCCTGCAGCTTCAGCAGGGCTAGCTTATGGAGCCCAGCGTGCTGGGGAGGTTGTGAGTGCCCCCGGGTTGAGACCATGGCTCTAGTGCTTCTGTGAAAGCTTGTCTCGGTTCTTTGGTCCCTTGGGTGTGGCTCTTCCTAAGCCTTAGGAGTACCCTAATTAAGTTAATAACAATGTACCTACCTATATAGTTTAAGTTTAAAAAATTTGGCTCTCAAAAGAAATTTCAGTCGTTGTACTGTTGATATTTGGCTCTGTTGACTAATGAGTTTGCCAACCACTGCTAGACGATTTGGCTCAGTAGATAGAGTGTCAGCCCGTGGACTGAAGGATCCTGGGTTTGATTCTAGTCAAGGGCATGTACCTCAGTTGCAGGTTCAATTCCTGTCTCTGGTCAGATAAGATTGCATGCTGGAGGTAGCCAATATTTGTGTCTCTCTCACATGGGTGTTTCTCTCTCTGTGTCTCCCCCTCGCACTCTCTCTAAAAATCAAGGAAAACAATGTCCTTGGTTAAGGATTAACAATACAAAAAGGAAAAGAAAGTTTGCATCTCACTTTTATATCCTTTATCATAATCACTTCTCTAATGTATGGATACACTGACATTTTGTTAATACCTTTCTCATCTAATTTTAATTGAATGCACCAGGAATACTGTGCTATGAGACTGCACAGGCTCTGTAAACTTCAGGTGTTAGATGGGACCAGGCTTAAAATACTCCCTGCTGGGAAGTAGGAGAGAATAACAGGCATTTAGCGATGATTTAACAGGCCATTGCAACTTAAAGAACTCTTTCATATCAATGACCACATTTAAGCAATTTAACAAGAGGTCAGTTTATTATCTTCCTGATTTTATGGACAGGGGAACATTGTCACAGTGACATTAAGTGGTTTGTCCTGCAGCCTGCCACCGGTAAAACCAGAGCCCTGGCTGAAACCCACGCCTTTTATTTTAGGGCCAGTGTTGCTTTTACTAATTTGTGGCATTTCCTGCAACACCTGTCACAAACAAGTGCCCTAGTTAAATATCCTCATTAAGGGTTAGGAATCCATGTTACAGTAATTGGATCACGCCTTGAGGAGCCCACAGTCCTATGGAGGGAATGAAAATTATAAGGCAGGTTGAGAAGTGCTATTCGAATTAGATAATTATACACCCATTCCTTTAAGTTCATAGAGGAAAAACTGGTGTTGTCTGAGAGGTTTTCGAAGATCTTTTCATAGAGGTTTGAAAGATAAGCAGTTTAAGCCCATTTTAGGTAGGGGGACAACATGGGAAACAACATGGCCTATGGATGAGTGTGGTCTGTGGTTGAGCACCAGAAGAAATAGTAGAAATTGAGTCTAAGCAGGTGGGATTTAAAATAAATTCTAGACTGAAGCTTAGCTTCCAGGCTTGTTTTGTAGTTGAAATGTCCTCAGTTTCTTAATAAAGCTAAGTCCATTGCACACACACGTGTGTGACAGCATTAAAAAAAAAAAGATAATTAGAAAATTATGGCCCTGGAAACTGATGGGTGTATTCATAAAGCAACTCTATTTTCCACAGTGTTTAGAGGAAGTTGTGCACATAGAATAGGGCTCATTGAAGAATTGGTTTGACTCATGGAATGGGCTGTGAATGTGGGGGCATCCATATGTAGACATTCAAAGACGCCTTGCCTTATGTCCCACTTTCTCTCTCCTTTTTCCTGTTTGATGTGGAAGTAGTTTTTATCGTTCAGATCCATGCTGATAGAGTCAACCTTCTGGTGTTAATGCCCATTAATTTGGTGGAACTTTGCTTTCAAATGACTCTTGCTTTTTCCCTTAAGCGCTTTGGCTGCCTAATGAAATGCAGGCCTCTTAATCAAAGTTACAGATGGTGGCAGTTGCACAAACCCTAACTGGGACAAAGAGAAGAAAGAGGTGAGCAATTGACCCACATTTAGAGAGTGTGCTAATTAATTAGCGAGTAAAAGTTGCATTTATTTCTTTCTTATTTCTTCACTTGACAGGCCCAGTGCAGGTATTTGCCCCCCACAAAGAAAGTTTATCTCCCCACCACAGATGTGGCCCTGGAGCCTGGTATGATTGAAGGTTTCCATTTTTAGGTCTGTTGAGTTCACAGTGGTGAGGCCACCCTGAGTGTGACACCCTGCCATGCGTGGGACTCTGCTTGGAATCTGCATGAATGGGCAGTGTATTAGTGGGACACCCTGAAGTTGAGGTGGTGAACAAAGTCAAGATCTTCCCTGCCATGCTTTGGAATGGTATTCTGAGAATGCCATGTAAAGTCCAAGGCCACCTTGGCAAGAAGCCGCTGCTCACAGCACCCTGCTTCCTTAGTGAAAATCTCTGAGCTTTGCTAGAGCTGAGGAATCATGGAAATTAAGATGGGAAAGGTCTATTCCAGCGGTCAGCAAACTCATTAGTCAACAGAGCCAAAAATCAACAGTACAACGATTGAAATTTCTTTTGAGAGCCAAATTTTTTAAACTGAAACTATATAGGTAGGCACATTGTTATTAACTTAATTAGGGTACTCCTAAGGCTTAGGAAGAGCCACACTCAAGGGCCAAAGAGCCACATGTGGCTCGCGAGCCGCAGTTTGCCGACCACTGGATCCCATCCCATCCACCCCTCCCCTCGCCGCCAGCCTGGAGATTGTTTGTTAATGTTGAGTCTCCAGTTCTTTGTCCAGTCCACTTTGAAATGATGCAAGTGATAAGATATTGATCTCTCCCAGTGCTGAACTTCTCTGGATTTGTTCACGCTGTCATTCTGCGCACAAACTTGTGTAGCTCCTTGTTAAAATTCTTACACCACCTGAAACCTACACGCCACCAATTTTTCAACAGGGCTGGTTACTCTGTTAGACGGGGTCACACTAAGGCACTTCGTGTTCACATCCTTCCGCCTTCCTCTTCTCATCAAAGACAAGAGAAGGCACCCTTGTCAGATTTATGTCGATATTTAGCTAAAAGAAGGAATATGTTCTTTCTAGCTGAATTTTTTTCTCATGTTTTCCAATAGTTTCTAGCACCTCTAACCATATGCAGGCAGTAATGCTGAATGTGATTGTAGTAGATTATTTCAGTTTCACTACTGTTTAAGATGCCGTATGTAGTTGGTTTATTTTATTCATTTACTCCTCAGGCATGTCTTGTAGCATGGAACAACTGTTCTGTGTACTCAGAATGATAAAAAGGAGGTAATTCTCTATTTTAAATGTCAGCACTCATTCCTAATTTGATTTTTCTTTTTACTTTCCCTTCAGTTTCTCTCTCTCTCTCTCTCCTCTCTCTCTCTCTCTTTTAAGTAAAAATTTCTAAGGGTAAGAAGAAAATAAAGTCAGCTATCACCGATTTTTCAAGCCATTTAACCCAAACCCTGTGAGAGCATTATGTGCTCATGTTTAAAGATGGACTTTCTAATAAGGAGTTATTAAAATTGTTAGCTAAGAGCAGAATGTGGTATATCATTCATTAGAGGGACACACACATATGCAGGCGCGCGCGCGCACACACACACACACACACACACACACACACACACCCCACAATTTAAATAAGGAAATCACTCAGCCCCAAGAGCCTATAAATCAATTGCTTAGCTTTTTAACAACACTACCTCATTGTGTTTTAACTGGAAGATTGAGCGATTTCTTCTGTTAATTATTTTTTTGTGAAAGAAGAGGAGATTCAGTGCTGTGAAAGGGAAATCGACTGAGAGCCGGAGGAGGGAAACAGGGTCTAGGTTATAATTTTAGAAGAGCTGTTGCTCTGTTGTTAAACAAACTTCGTCTGCAAAGTCTCTGACCTATGAAAAATTGTTTGGATTCCCCCCATTTATCTTGTTTGAGCAGTAAAGAAAATATAATTGAGGAAATGGCATTGAAGGGTACCCTGGGTTATTTGTTATCAAACATGGCATGAGGTTTGCCACATTAAATTTAAACGTAAGTGGCTGAGTCTGTGACTGTGGGAAAGGGACATTTTGAGTTTACCCTTTCTTTCGAAGCTCTAATAGAAAATGATACAGGCAGGGCTAACCATTTTATTTTTCTTTTAAAACGGAAACTCTGGAGGTGACGATGAGTGGGAGTCTAAGACTGAAAGTGAGAAGTGACTTTTGAAATGTGATTTTTTTTTTCTGGAATAAATGTTGATTTTTTTTTTTTACTTTTTTTAATTTTATTTTTTTAAATTGCTTAAAGTATTACAAAGGGTATTACATACGTGTCTTTCCCCCCCCCCCTGCCCTTGAAATGTGATTATTGTAATGTGCAAATGATGCATGGTGAGAAAGAATATCTTCCTGAGTGGCAGCATCCCCATCACATAGGCACTGGTCAGAGATGCAGATTCTCAGGCCCATCAGGACAGTCTGAAATAAGATAACCCGAGGCCTAAGCAATTTTCATAGATAAACCCTTTCTTCTCTAGACTCCAGATTACCTTCTACGCCTGCTGAAAATACATCTCCTTGTTTGCTAATGCCACAAAGTTCTTTAACATTGAATAAATGCTTTTAGTACATAAAAGCTAGTAGACAAACAGAATTGTGATCCAGTGGGAGGACCCTGACTCTCTGTATTTGAATCCTAGCGAGCCCCTTCCTAGGTGTGCCCAGGACAAGTTCCTTAAGGTCTTTGATCTTCATTGTTTTCATGGGCAGAATAGGATGATGCAGTGATCAATACATTACCCATCCCAATAGGTTTTGTGAGTACATACATTTAGCAACAGTGCCTGGGACCTAGTAAGTATGCAATAAAAATACCTATTGTTTTAATTATGACTAACAAAAATAATTTTGGAAGAGGCCATCTTTGTATTTAGTAGTTTAATATTAATAAATGAATGCTATCAGTTTCTTTTCTAAAAGCAGCCTTTGATGAGAGAAGCAGTAAGAAGGTAAATAATATCAGATTTCCAAAAAAAGAGGGCATAAACATTGAGGAAAGCATTGAGAATGAGTAACAAATAATGCCACAGAGGAATTTCCTCAAGTCCTCATCAGGAAACAGCTTTCTGTTAAGCAGGGTGATTTTAAAATGGAAGCTAATCCAGACAGCTTTACACTAGCTCCTTTTCCCTAAGTTGCCAAGCACTGAATCTTCAGTCCACCGTACTTTGGTGCATGCTCAACCTGTAGTCCTGAAGGCAGTGGGTTCCCTGTTTTCACAGCCTCAAGGATTTAAATCAGAGTCTTGCAAGAGCCATCTAAATAAAAGGGTTTAAGGTCAAATAGATCACTGGCAAGTGTACGGCATGATTATGGTGATTTGATGGGGGTTAGTACCAATACCAATCTACAGGTAAGTTTTTAGTCAATTCAATTAAATGCAAACATTCCTTATGTGTCCTCCCCCTGCTCAGAGCTATAGATGTAAAGATGTATGGAAAATAGCCAGTGTTATCAAGGTTCATGTTATCTTCCTAAATGGCTGTTCTTTTTTGGTTGTTTGTCTGATTTTAGAATCGAAAGGTACTGATTTGTTCCAAAATGTATTTAATTAATTATTCATTGACATAAGAGTTAGGCGTTGATAAGAGAGTCAACATTTAGAAATAAAAATTACTGCTCTTATGTTGAAAGCATAAGATGTTCCAGCTCAGTAAACATGAGTAAGCCTATTTTTTTTTTTTAAAGAGACTTCAGCATCCGTGGCGTAAATGGAGTGGTTCCTCACCCTGAATCAGTTCAGAGTGTATTGTGGTTGCCTTTTATGTTTCTTTCATGAACTTCAGAGTTGACAGACTGACAAATGTTTTGGGATATGTGTGAGTAGTTAGTTTTTTAACTGTTTGGGAACAAGATTCCTTAAACATTTATCTGTGATTTGCCATACCTTCTACATGTCGGAACCATCTATGGAATTTTTTTAAAAAATATAGATGTTTGGGCCTTGACTGGTATGCGTAGTTGGTTGAATGTTGTCCCATGCACGGAGAGGTCCCAGGTTCGATTCCCAGTCAGGGCACATGCCCAGGTTGGGGACTTGATCCCCGGTAAGGGGTATGGAAGAGGCAGCCAATCAATGTTGCTCTCTCTCATCTATGTTTCTTTCTCCTTTTCTCTTTCTGTTTCCCTAAAAATCTCAAAACAAATATATATATATACACATATATATATATATATTGCATAAAAATGATTCACATTTATTTTATACTACATGCCTGGTGCATGAATTCATGCACGGGTGGGGTCCCTCAGCCTGGCTGGTGATGGGGGCCAAACCAGGCCGTCTTGCCCAGTTCTGATCAGGGCCAATCAAGGCCAGCTGGCCCGGGTGGGGGGGGGTGCAACCAGTGGAGGGGAGGGAACATGGGAGGTTGGCTGGCCATGGGAGATTGGCTGTGGGAGCACACTGACCACCAGGGGGCAGGCAGCTCCTGTGTTGAGCGTCTGCCCCCTAGTGGTCAGTGCACATCATAGCTACTAGCTGGCCATCCAGTTGTCTGGTTGTAACAGTCACTTAGGCTTTTATACATATAGACTAGTGGCCAAGTGCACAAAATTTGTGCACTGAAGCGGCGGGGGGGGGGGGGCGTCCCCTCAGCCTGAGCCCTCTGAGCCCTCTCGCAGTCCGGGACCCCTTGGGGGATGACAGCCTGCTGGCTTAGGCCCAATCCCCCTGGCAGTCAGACATCCCTCTCGCAACCCATGATCCCTCACTTCTTACCACCCGCCTGCTCACTGCTCCTTACCACTCAGCTTGCTGCTCCTTAGTGCTGCCATGGAGGTGGCAGAGGCTCCTGCCACCACCACTGCGCTCGCCAGCCATGAGCCTGGCTTCTAGCTGAGCATCGCTCCCTCTGTGGGAGTGCACTGACCACCAGGTAGCAGCTCCTGCATTGTGTGTCTGCCCCCTGGTGGTCAGTGTGCATCATAGCGACTGGCTGTTCTGCTGTAATGGTTGCTTGGGCTTTTATTATATAGATAGGTAATCTAGATCTGTTGCTGGAGATTTTGACTTTGTAGGTCATGTTCTGTCCTCATGTCTAATGCACAGCTATGATTGAGAAGCCCTAAATTATTCTTGATTTCTACTACTTATGGCATTTTTAAGCTGTAAGAGAAAAAAAAACTTGGTCATTGCTCTCAAATTTTAATATGAATACAAATAATCTCATTTCCTTAGAGTAGAGTAGGCCTAGGGCTCTGCATTTTTAAGATGTTCAAGGTCATGCAGATGCTGTAGGTCAGTGGTCGGCAAACTGCGGCTCGCGAGCCACATGCAGCTCTTTGGCCCCTTGAGTGTGGCTCTTCCACAAAATACTACGTGCAGTGCGATTGAAAGTTTGTGGCCCATGCGCAGAAGTCGGTATTTTGTGGAAGAGCCACACTCAAGGGGCCAAAGAGCCTCGCGAGCCGCAGTTTGCTGACCACTGCTGTAGGTTCTCAGCCCAAACTTAGAGTAGTAAAGAACTAGCTCATGATCTGCTCTTTGGAAAACAGGAGCATACATGATGGTAATTATGATAATGCTGGTACCCACTGTCTAATCCACAAAAACTCTCTCATTCTTCCCCCTTTCTGTTTCATAACAACAGAAAAAATTACAGCTTGCTAAATAATTTCCCCTTTCTTTCTTTACATGACTAAATATATATTACCAGAACTGAAAACTACTTTGCAGTATAGAAAGGATTTTGCAACCACGGTTCACCTCCTTAATGGAATTCCAGAAGTTAATGTTCTGACTGATAAAAAAGTCAGTCTTGTGGGGCAATGTATGGAAGCAATGAGAAGTTAAAGAAATAAGCAAGAATATCTAAGTGGATATCCAGATACAATTATGTCTACATAATTATAATTATCATTGCCTGTTAAGGGGCCTTGTTATGCAGACCTGTTTAGAGCATTAACTTAAAATAGGTTTGAAAAGCTCTTGAAGTGGAGAACACACAATACAATATATGGATATGTATTATAGAATTGTATATCTGAAACCTATATAATTTTATTGATCAATGTCACCCCAACAAATTCAATTTAAAAAAAACCTGGAGACAATAATCCTCCAAAATTAGCAGAGATTGCCTTCATTATTACTGGTGGCATTAATGTTATCTTCAGTGGTGGCAATGCTTATCCCATTTAATAAAAGGGTAATATGCAAATTAACCATCACTCCATCACAAAGATGGCAGCGCCCAGTCCTCTCAGCCTTGCCAGAGTCTCCAAGTCCCAGGTGGGGGGCGGCCACTGAGAGCAGGCAGTGTGAGTGGCCTGGCAGAATGCTTGCTTCATTGCAGCAGCAATGAGGCATGCATTCCACCATGGTCGCAGAGGGCCTCTGGGCAGTGGACATGGATTGGCGGGGGTGGAGGGGGACACGTGCGTTGTCGCCCCGGAGATGATGCAAGCGTTCTGAGCCCAGCTGCGGATGGGCCTTTGGACTGCAGAGAGCCTCTGGGCAGTGAGCGCGGAGCGGCCAGGCCCTACAGAGAGCTACTGGTGCATGGATTCGTGCACAGGGCTACTAGTCTACATAATAAAAGCCTAAGCGACCATTATAGCGGAATGACCAGAACGACTGGTTGCTGTGATGTGCACTGAACACCAGGGGGATGACACTCAATCAGGAGCTGTCCCCTGGTGATCAGTGCGCTCCCACAGAGGGAATGCTCCTCAACTAGTAGCGGGGCTCACGGCTGGCAAGCACAGCGGTGGTGGCAGGAACCTCTTCCGCCTCTGTGGCAGTGCTAAGGAGCAGCAAGCTGAGTGGTGAGAAGCCTGCCGCTAAGGAGCAGCAGGCCAAGCGGTAAGGAGAGAGGGATGTCTGACTGACGGCTTATGCCTGACCCCTGGGGGGGATCGAGCCTAAGTCGGCAGTCAGACATCCCCCAAGGGATCCTGGACTGTGAGAGGGCACAGGCCGGGCTCAGGGCACACCCCTCCCACACACACACAAGTGCACGGATTTGTGCACCGGGCCTCTAGTTTTTCATAAGATTCTTTTAAGAGAACTTTCTCTGTGTTGTTACAGTATAAGAAAAAATAATTCTGAAGAGAGAATTTTGAAAATCAACATCTTTAAGGGATAGGATTAAATGAAATATGAAAACTTTTTTTAAAAGCAAAGATACCTTTTTTGTTACATAAACACCGAAAAGAAATATTTTTCTGTTCATTGATAACACTTAGTCATTTCATTAATCCTAGCAAAGTCTCTCTAAATTTACTGATGCATGGATTCATTTTCAAATATCTCATTAATTCCTCTCTATGGATTAAATGCTCATGTTCACTAGTGAAAACCTGGTTCCAAATGATAGATGTAATTTGGATGTAATGGATTATAACTCTTCTTCATTGTCATGTGAACTGCTTAAACTAATGTACCAATCTACTCTCCTTACAGTTCAGAAAGAGTTAAAAAGATAAAAAGAGCAAGAACAAACACTGAAGTCCACATGTAAAAAGACAATGGCCTTTAGTTGCAATGTCCAAATGCTTTAAGTTTAAGGCAATCTGTGGACCATTTTATTTGTATGAAGTCAGAGCATATGTGAGCTTATCTGTGACTAACAACCAGGCATGTAGTGGAGGGAATGCAACTTGGTAGAGAGTCATGAAGGATACTTTAGGCATACATAGAGCAGTCATTTGTGATTGGACCTAATTCTACTGAGGTGAGATATTTGTTTAGACTTAAGATTGTGAAACACAAGGCTATGCAGTGTGGGGGGGGGGAGGGGGCAGAAGGGAAGCCATCTTTTATATTTTCCTTAGGAAGGAGTCTTCTTCCCCATCATCACTCCTTTGCTCCAGATTGAATTATTCAGTTCTTTGTAGCATAAGCCAAGCAAATTCTTTTTTTGGAGATGGACTTATCCTAACATCACAAACAATATATCTAAAATTTGGATATATAATTAAAAGCAACAATAACAAACAAATGAAAAAAGTGGTATTTAATCAGTATATATTTGCATTTCTCTAATTCTATAGCTAAAGTTCCCTTCTCAGCTTAGTCGGAATTTAAAGTATACTTTGGGTTCACATGCCTTTACCTGTAAAGCTATATAATGAAATTTTCAGTTATGCCAATGGAAGGCCTGCCCCATATTGTGTGTGAGTTCCCTCAAAATAGGAAAGAATATTGACATGACAAAGTTTAGCCTAGTAGACTTATTGCTCTAAGAGAGAGTGCCAAGTTAAGGATTCTTGGTAACTTTTCAAAAGGAGAAAAATGAGGGAGGATATTTACAAGATCAAAAGCCTGGGTTGGTGATTTTGATATGGGTCTTGGGAAGTGAAGAACTAGTTAGGATTGGGTAGTTTTTGGCATGAAAACTGGTCAGCAGGGTTCAGTGGGACCAGGGTCTGGATACAGGTGTTGGTGAGAAAAATGTTAGTCTTGTTGGTAAGTCACCAATTTTACCTAGTGTATAGTCTTATCTTTCAGAGTCAAAATACAAATATTTGGTTTTTTGCCTCTTTAGAATAGGAACTAGAGAATGTGATTGTTTCAATTCTCAAACTTGATGGAGAAATGATATGCATTATTTTCCTATTCATGCCATAACAAATTACCACAATCTTAGTGGCTTAAAACAATACTGCTTTCTTATTTCACAATTCTTTAGGGAAGAATTCCAGCTTGGGTCTCTCTGGGCTCAATTCAAGGTGTTGATAGGGCCACATTCCTATCTGGAGGCTCTCTAAGGAAAATCGTTTTTCTTTCCTGCTTTTACTTTTTTAAGGGAAAGGGGTTTTGGTGTTTTAAAAAATACACATTTTTATTGATTTCACAGGGGAAAGGAGAGGGAGAGATAGATAGAATCATCAGTGATGAGAGAGAATCACTGATTGGGCTGCCTCCTGCACACCCCCATACTAGGGAGATCAGGCCTGCAACCGGGAATATGCCCTGACCAGGAATCTAACCATGATATCCTGGTTCATAGGTTGGCATCAACCACTGAGCCATGCTGGCTGGGCTTCCTTTCCACCTTTTAAAGGTTGCCCACACATCTTAGCTAATGGCCCCTTTCTTTCATCTTTAAGTCAACCAAGTTGTATCCTCTGACCCTTTCCTCAAAGTTGCATCTCCACTTCCTACTTTTAAGAACCTCTATTGGGTCCACTCTGATAATCCATTTCTCTCATTGCAGAGCACATCTACAAAGTCCCTTTTCCCCTGTAAGATAAGATATCGACAGGTTCTGGGGATTAGGATGAAGACAACTTTTGGGGAGAGGTAGTGTCACTATTTGACCTACTACCTGGGAGATAGAATCCACAGAAATTGGGAAAAAAAATAACATGATCTTCTTGCAGCCTTTGGCTACCAAAATGACTTCATGGTGCAGATTATTCTTCGGTTTTATTAATAGAAGAAAGGAATTGTATGGCTTTTACTTCTTGGAATAAGCATGGATGTCAGAGGTATCTATTTGATAACACTCATATTTTGTTTTCTTTAAAAATATTTTCAATGTTTTTAAAAAAAGAAACTACTGTGTTCTTTGTATGCTAGTTAGCCCCAAGAGGACATGGGATACCTACTTTGGATGATTATGCAAATGTAACTAAATGTCTGAATACTTATTCCTACTTGTTATTTTCTGAATGTAATGACTCCCTTGAGACAATACTGTTTCAAATGATCTTTGGTGAGAAATGACTTGCATTTTGCTTTTTATATCACACTGTCATATAGATCATTCTCAGTAATGCTTTACATAAATTAGGAATCCACCTTTCCTTCAGGCACTCTGCAAATATTACTCAGCAGTGCAGTCTGGCATAATTTGAAAAGCACCAATGGCATGCGCAGATTCCAGGGTCCTACCGTAATTACTGAAAACAAAACGCAGCTCTGACAGGGGCCATTGTGTCCTTCTCTGCTTTTCATTATCCCAGAGCCTTTCAGCCCGGTAAGTGTTCTCACTAAAACCTCAAATCACCTTAAGACAATATTGCAGCTCCTGTGTGAAGTATAGTATTTTTTGTTTGTTTTTTACAAATAGGAATTTTTTTATTTTTCATCATTGAATGCCTGAATTTTGAACATATTCTCGACTGGGGGCTTATATCCATCAGCCTGGTCAACTTTAGCAACTGTCTCATCCCCAGTGGCTTTTTCAGAACTGTGACCTTCACCGTGAGTCTATATGAGGTCTCCCAATTCAAACCTGGGCTTCTTCAGCATTTTGACTTTTCTAAGAAAGACATTGTGGAGTGGATGAATAGATTGGCAAGCCTTTTCTATGTCTCTTCCATTGCGATCTGGAATCAATTTATTGACCACTTCTTTCAAGTCACTTGTGTCCACCTCTTGGATCATTATTTCCATCATCTTCTAATGGCTTTGGCAGACCGGCTGATGCTGAGCAGAAGAGGCCTTCTGAATCTGTGTGTTGCATTTTTTAGCAAAACAACACGTACTAGATGAAGCAAATAACCATCAGTAGTCTTGACATCAAGATGGCTTCAATCATGGTCTTCCATTTTATTTATGTTTTTACCATTGAGCACATTTTATCACAGGTAAGACCCTTACCATGGAAATTAGGCAGTTTTTGCCCTGAACATCCTGAGTAATTAGCTTGAATTTTCTAAATGCAACTTCATCATTCTGCAGATCAGCTAGGCTCACTTCAAAACACGACCCTGGAGACCTTCAGATGCGATTTTGTTTCCTTGAGTTCTTGTGGCCAGTGTTTTTCCAATAGTTCTTATATTGAACATAGCTGGTGCTTTCACATCATTCTTAGAAAATGGACCAACCACTGTCTTCTTGGATCCCTTTCTGTCACTCTTTGTAAGGTGCTTGTTCTTGCCAACCTCCATGGTGCTGCTCAGAGAGCCAAAAGGCCTAGGTGATGTATATTTTAAGGGAAGGAGAAAGAACTTGCTTTGTAAGTGTCAAGAAGGTATTTTTCTGGGGTAGTTTGTAGTTATATTGGATAACTCACTGTAGACTTAAACCAAGATGATGTCAGCTTTAAACTGGTGTGGCTGAAATAAAAATAAATAAATAAATAAAT
>NW_006292095.1:7095031-7129443 GCF_000327345.1 Myotis davidii | reverse complement strand
TCTCTCTCTCTCTCTCTCTCTCTCTCCCAGGAGTCTAAATGACACCTATTTTTAGCAAACCACTTGACCATTCTGTCATGGAACCAACAAGGTTTGTGTAAGAGAAGTACTTCTTCCCAAGCCTAGGAAAATTAAATGCATAAAAACATTTCCTATACATTCTTTACATGATGAAAAATGGGAAATTACCTAAATGCCCATGAAATAGAGTACAGTTAAATAATGTATGAAAGCGATGCAGCTAGTGAATATATGCTGATGTGGGAAGTTTCAGAGCAGTAGAATCCAATTTGTGGTACATTTATAATGTTGATTTGTCTGGGAACTAGTTACAAGGTATGAAAATACAAAGTTTGTACTTTACTTTCATGACGTGCACTTTTGTGTATGTACATTTTATTTTAAATAGTATTCCGAAACTATGCCTTATATTTATGCCTAGAAGAATGTGGAAGGATATATTTAAAAAATTAATAACAATAGGATTCGGGTAGTGTTGAGGCTTTTACTTCCTACTTTATATACATGTGGATAATTTGAAGTTTATGATAACCATTTATTTTTATGGTCTAAAGAAAGAAATACAAATTAAGGAGATTGGAGAATTTATGCTATATAACATAGCTCAATAGATCTGTTTAAACCACACACAAAAATACAAACTACAAAATATTATTACAAAGAATAGACCAACCTATTGCCAGCTTCTGTGTCATCCAGGTAGCATGAGCATTAAGGAAATAGGGGAAGAGTTTCTATGTAAATATGAAGAGCTATTATTTAGCTTATGGCAAGAAATCTTGTCATTATAATGGTCTCATCAGTAGTGAGAAAGGAACAAGGGACAATCTTTAGATCAAGGGGAATGTAAATTGAATTTCATACCCTTTTGTATCTCCAGAATCTAGCAGACAACCTGGTCTTTGTCACCCAATATGTGTGTGGGAATAGATGAAGGGAAGAATGGGAATACCTCAGCCTACTTCAGCTTTCTTTGGCCGATATTAATTTGTTTTCCCTTTAATGTGCTTTCAGTATTTATGTTTATAAAAAATAACCATAGGGCTGTTCTTTCTTCATAGAACTAACCAGAAAATACATGGATACTATGTAATGAGGGCTTTGGAAATCTCCGGTCAGAAGGGAGACCTTTTTTGCAAAACAGTGGTGGTCCAATGTTAAAATCTTAAAAAAAAAAAAAAGGAACGCACCAAGGACTATTTCTATTTTTTTTTTCTGCTAATCTCTAGCATTATACCTTGAATATATTTAGACCAGCGGTTCTCAACCTGTGGGTCGCAACTCCTTCGGGGGTCAAACGACCCTTTCACAGGGGTCGCCTAAGATCATCAGAAAACACATATATAATTACATATTGTTTTTGTAATTAATCACTATGCTTTAATTATGTTCAATTTGTAACAATGAAATTGGGGGTCACCACAACATGAGGAACTGTATTAAAGGGTCGCGGCATTAGGAAGGTTGAGAACCACTGATTTAGACAGTTACTAATACTATTTAATTATAAAATGAAGAAGAGATAAATATTGTTTTTCCCTAAAGATGTGGCTCTCACAAATGGACTTTACCACATAAAGTATTTGCAAATCTGATAGCATAAGAGACAACAGTCATTTGAGCAGCCTTTTCGGTATCATTTAAAAGGAAAAAAGAGAAAGCTAGCTAGGAGAGATTGTGAGGTGGAGCCAATGCCTTAATATAATCATCCTTAAGTGTATTTGGCTTCTTTTGCCTACACTGCTAGAATTGTTATTTTGCATTGAAAGATTTTCTCTGAAGTACTTATTTTTAAATTTAATACTAGAGAGTACATCATTTCAAATTCTTGCAGAGGTCATGAATAATCAACATACTATCCCCCAAACTGCTCAAAATGTCTATTTCTATGTGTGGTGGTAGTTCCCTTCCAACCAGATAGGGAGGCAATGGCTAATTCTTTAGTATTTTCACATGATGAGAAAGCGCCTCTTATTAAGAAGAAAATCCACAGGCATTTCCTCAGCCTCTGACATTATTTTCCTCAGACATCAGCATGTCTCCATCTCCCCCTTCTGTCACACTCCCCAGAACTTTCTGTGTGGCCTGCAGCTGTGGAATTTAAACTTGAGTCTTCAGCACATGGAGAGCCAGGCACTGGAACACTGGGAAGTTTAACCTGAATGTCAAGAAAATAGTGTTGCTAGTCATTTCCTTTCTTTGTGTGGTGACTTTTTCTCCCTGGGGACAGGAAGGTAAAAGCCAGAGAGCCCGTGCTATGCAGCCATGAGTTGGGAGAGCACTTAGAACTGGATATTTGTTAGACTCAGTAGCCCCTGAAGTCATATCCCTGAAGTGTTTACCCTGCATTGTTCACCCTCTCTTCTCTAATCTCCTGTCCTACTTTATTTTGTTTCAGTCTAAAATCTATATGTTGGCATTGGTCACCGTGTCAAGACCACCCTCAGGTTTGATGATTCACTTGGAGGTGTCCCGTTTGTACTCATGGCTACAGGGGGCAAGTGTGTCTGTCACAGGGGGACACTCACAGGGGGAAAGTTTGTCTGTCATCCATGGGAAACTAGGTACAATGGTCATCCGGCTCTTGTCCAATACGGTCACATAGGAGCCACTTAATCTTCAGAAACTGTTTGTGACAACACTTGAGGTGTTGCCTATCGGGGAAGTCCATTAAAGACTCTGTGTCCAGGATTTTTATTGGGGGCTGATAGAGCAGACACTCTCTATGTGGCATGAACCAAAATTCCTGACCCCCTAGAAAAGCAGGTGTTCCACATAAACCGTGTTGTCACATAAACAGTTTCATCACAGTGTGTCACTTTTATCAGTTCTGGGAATAGCAGAAACCATATTGAAATCCCAGTTTCCAGAGGCTAGTGATGGGCCAATGCTGTAAACAGACCTTTTAAAGGCTAGAAATCTGGCCTGCCATGTTAGCCTTGTTTTTCACAATTTGTAAAATAATTTACAGTCTTCTCAACTTGTTTACTAAAGATGTTGAAACTTTATGTACTGCAGGAACTACTTGAAAACTCATACCTAACATCTTGCTAAACACTTAGTAGATGTTTTTCTTCCCTTGCTCCCTCAGGCCAACACACAATCCCCTGCCAGGTTATATATCCTCTTCATCTAAAATATATCTGGAGTCCACGCAGTTTCTCTCTGTCCCCTGCAATATCCTGGTTCAAGCGACTTGCAGCTCTAGATGGGAAAGCTCCCATAGCCTCCAAACTGGCTTCTCCATTCAACATTTGCCCTCTGCTAATCCATATGTCACAAAGCAGCTTGAGACTGTTACATTTAAAACTGTTTAGCATTATCCTTTAAATTCTTCTAAGACTTCACATGTTGTTTAAGATGAACCCCAAAGTCCCTAATATGACATTAGCTCATCTGGACCCTCATACCCCATCTAGGACCACACGCTCTGTTATGTCACAGCTTCACTGGTCTTCTTCCATTTCTTCAAACTCACCAAGCTCTCCCCATCCTCAGGCGCTGAACAAGCTCATTCATATACTAGGAGCACTAATGTTTCTTTGTTCTTGTTGGGTTAACACCTACTAATTGTCTAGAGCAGCCGTGGGCAAACTACGGCCGGATCCGGCCTGTTTGAAATGAATAAAACTATTGAAAGAAAAGACTGTACCCTTTTATGTAATGATGTTTACTTTGAATTTATATTAGTTCACACAAACACTCCATCCATGCTTTTGTACCGGCCCTCCGGTCCAGTTTAAGAACCCATTGTGGCCCCTCGAGTCAAAAAGTTTGCCCACCCCTGGGCTAGAGCCTAAAAGAGGGTGTCCTTTGTAATAATTCCAGGTCAGCGGGTGTGACCTTGTAAATGGCATCACCCTGCTCATGGGCCTCTCCCCTGCAGTGCCCATTTCTTGACCCCTCCTTCTAAATGGGATCTGTAACAACTTGCCATTTTCCTTCAGACCACTATCTCATAATCATTAATTATATACTAACTAGAGGCCCAATGCATGAAATTCTTGCAAGAGTAGGCCTTCCTTCCCTGGGCTGCCGGCACCGGCTTCCCTCTGGCACCCAGGACCTGGGCTTCCCTGCAGCCCTGGCTTCTTCGTCAGGAAGGTCATCTGGCCTAATTAGCATATTATGCTTTTATTATTATAGATTTATGTGGTTATTTGTTTAACATTTTTTACCCTCACTGTGCTGTGAAGTTTTGCAAGATCATGGGCAGTATAGCCAGCATCCACTCTTCCAGGTGACATTTCATTAGCCCCTAAATTCATCAGTGGATGATAGCAGTGCTTCTTAAGAAGCATTTTTTGGTCAGTCTCCATTCAACTTGTTTTATTCCACCCCCGACCCCCCCACCACTGAAGGTGTTTCTGGGAGCTCTTCATTAAATTCTTGGACTTATCTTTCAGTGGCTGACCTACAGAATGTATAAAGAATTAATTTGATGATGTGTTGGAATGTTACACCTCTGCAAAAGTTCTCAGACGTACCGGTTTGCTGGTGATTTGTGTGCATTTTAAATTAAATGGACATGCTCCAAATTTCATTTCAGTACTTAAAAAAATAATGGTACTATTCAATAAAAAAATTCTCTTTATATCAATTAATTTATCTTATCCTTGTAGGTATGAATTTGCTCTCATTTCCTGGAAGTGGTCAAGCACAAAATTGGTTTCTATGAACAAAGCAATATACCGAGAATGCTAGGAAGACCCTCTGGCATTTCCCCACCGTTTGGCTGGTGATGCAGACAGTACTGCCTTTTTTCTTCTTCAAAGGCCCAAACAAGTCAAAGAGGTCTATAGGTTTAGGAGAGAATTTAAAATTCAGCTCAGCTGCTGTCATCCTGCTGTTCGGAGACCATATTCTCAGAGAGTCAGAGCTTTTATTTTGTTTCAGACTCAACCCAAAGTGAAGGGTTTGCATATCAATTTTCCACTCTCTTTGTGAATTTGTTTATGCGCCGATTTCTACATCTGGGCATCACAAATTTGCAGACATACGTATGTCAGAAGTCTGTATACTTAACATCTCTGTCTCTTTAAGGGGTAAGAAAAAAATTGAGAATTGGGATTTAAGACCACTTTAATGATGCAATGTAGGTTTTTCATTGATCTTAATTCAATCCAACAAGTTAAATTTTGATTGTGAAAGCTGGCTGTGGACACAGTTGGTTGCCTACCCTCTAGGGTTCCTCTTTGCCAGCACTGCTATTCTTGACTGTATGGCTCAAAGATACAATACTCACTGCTTCTGAAGTCCCAGCAGCCAGAGGATGGGCATATGGCACAATGGTACCCAAGAGGACATTTGACAACAGGGTCTGGGCACAGTTAGCTGGGGACTCCTGGAAATGGTTCCCTGATGATAAAAACAGCTATGTGCGAAGAAACTGCTTTTGGGTAAAGTGAATAAGGATGTGATGCCTGGAGCAATGGCAGCCCTCTTTCAACCACGCAAAGCCACACCTGAGAATGGCCACATGGCAAGAAGGAAACAGATGGGTCTTTAATGACAACCTAGGGCAGCGGCTGCCTTGGAAGCACTTGGCCCTGATACTCTTGCATTTTAGTGCCTGCCCTTGTTGAAGAAGCATGTTCGTTCCAATCTTATTGCTATCCTCCCCTGACCTGAAGGCCACTGTAGTTGAGATTCTGTTTCTTGAGTCCAAAGCAAACAAACAAAAAACACATGCTAAGCCACTGGGAAAATTAATTTAAAAATTCAAATGCGTTTATAATACGTGTATCTTTAAGATATCCACTTTGAGTGTGTGTTTGTGTGCATATTCTGGTGAAATATTTGAGCCGGTATCTGAATTCAGATGATCTATAATATTTTACCATTGTGCTTAACAATCATGCTAGTCTTTATCCTGGATTATGCTAACAGCAACTAAGGCATACTTTTGTTAGCTAGGATTCTTTCTCCTTTACTGGCCTTTTATCTTCCTTACCTATAGGCCTACCCACAGATACAGAGTTCATTTTTGGCTCATAAAACAGAAGCTGACATCCATCTTTGCTAACTGTGTTTTGCTTTGGGTCTTTAGAACAGCATGGTGTGGAGGTGTTTTTTGTTGTTGTTGTTTGTTTGTTTTGTTTTGTTAGTTTGTTTTTATCAATACAGGTATTATTTGATTTCTTGATGGACACTTTCTAGATCAACTTATGGAAAGTGAAAAGTTTTGGCAAAATTTTATAAATATCCCACCACCATTATCACTTCCTCCCACTCTCCAAATTGACTACAATTACAGACATTTACAACCCCTCCCTGTTCAGTTCAACTGTTAAGGAAAGGTAGGAGAAGTGGGATTAGAAAAACTGCAATTGCCACTGTTGCCCTTACTTCAGAGTTATTTGCCTTACTGAGCCACGTGTGCATACGCAGTGAGGGCCGTAAAGGATATACAACTGATAGATATTGCTTGCTTATTAGCATAGAACAGTCCCCAGAAAGCAGTCTCACTATCACCTTGATATGAATGTATTAATCCAACCTACATACATAATATTTCTTAGAATTGTCAGAAATGAACACTAGGATTATATAATTTTAAGAGTGCCAGCCCAGACTAGCTATGCCCTTCTTATAAAAGAAGGCGAAATACTCATAATTTAAAATGAATAGTCCACTTAACCATACCATAGGTACTGCTAAAAAATGAGGAAAATGCATTGAGAGGGAAAAGTAGATGAGCAGGGTGGTTCTGAAGTAGAAAGACACCTCATTCTGCTTGTATATCTCCCGTGTAAACTCTTGTATTACCATTAAGGGTTTTCTTTTTTAAAAAATATATTTCTTTATTAATTTCAGAGAGGAAGGGAGAAGGAGAGAGAAATAGAAACATCAATGATGAGAGAGAATCATTGATTGGCTGCCTCCTGCATACCCCACACTGGGGATCAAGCCTGCAACCCAGGTATGTGCCCTTGGCCGGAATCGAACCTGGGACCCTTCAGTCAGCAGGCCGACGCTCCATCCACTGAGCCAAGCCAGCTAGGGCAAGGGTTTTCTTCAGAAAAACTGCAAGAGGGGAAGAGACATTGCTTGTTCCAACCTCATAGCTGTCTTTACCTAGCCTGACAGGTGGTGCGGCAGAAATTGGACTAGAACACAGAGATGACTTGCTAAATCTCTGTGTGGGCTAAAATCATCACCTGAGTTCATAGTCTTCTAGAACAAAAAGAAAATGTTTAATGTTTATGGACCTTCTAATATACTGCCTCGGATGAAGATATACAGTAAAGATCCTTTTAGAAGCCTTTATAAGTGACCAGCAAAGTGAGCATTATCTGTGCAAATGCTGCGATCCTTTATGCTTGCTTTCCACTGCTGGATGCCTAGTGAAAGGCGAGGAATACTGATCTTAATTTTGCCTCGTAAATAATGGATGAAACCTGGAAAGCTTTTGCTCACTTGCTTACCCATGCACTCTCTGATCGGTCTTTGCATGATTGCTTTTCTGCTCTGTTACTCTTGCTCCAGGTAGGGCACTGAAAGGCTCCACATTTCTGAATATTACAATCTAACCTGCAAGGAGTTTGGTCTGCTGATGATATTTTCAGTGATCCACAGGGAACCGGTTCTTTATCGGATGCGTCCTAGGAATCTGAAATTTATGCAGACTGTAGAGTCTCAGGAGACTCTTGGAGATTGGATTCCTTGGGCCATCCACCAACTTGATGAGCACGTTTGCTGTCTGACCATGGCTTCTCCTCTTGAACTTCAGATGGCGGAGGTATTCTCTATTAGGAGCGTAATTAGCATTTCTTTCTCACTAATTCTTACTCTTCAGACTACCTTTATTGTCCTTACCTCTTCTTCTGTATTAGCCCCAAAACCATAGAGATTGAAAACTAGGACCCTTTAGGCATTATGGACAGTTTAATACTCCTTAAATTATTCTACCCTCTACTAAGTTCAATTTAGGGTTTCTCCATATTTGTAGCCCTTTCAATTACATTGGTCTAGTGTTCACTTCCAGTGCTATCTTGGAAAGCCACTCCTTGTGAAGATTGATTTTGCTTCCTAGATCTATACTTTCTGTCTAGTGTTATAGTCACAGGCGGCTGGGTCATCACGAGACAGGAGTTACCACATCCTGGGAGAAGGGAATACATGAGTTAGCATTAGCTCCTTTTTCCTGTTTCTGCTTTCTGTCACCTGTATTTATTAATCGAGCCTGGCCATCACATTACACGGTGTAAATCACAGAAGTGAAAGCGTAAGCCATTTGTAATGCTTTCACTTTTTGCTAAAGCTTGTTGGTCAGCGGTCCCCTGTCACAGTGTCACATTTATAAAGGCTGCATTCAGGGCACCTCCTCAGGGAAGATGTTCTGGACAGACAGCTGGAGGAGGAGAACTCTGTATGTAGCGTACCATGTCCTCTGTCCTCCTCACCATTCCTAGTGCCATCATATTGCACCTACTGTGTGGATGACAGTGAACCAGTCACTGGGACATGGAGCGTTTTGAGAGGTACTTGAAGTAGAGAAACATGTAAATACCTCAGTGTCTTGAATTCACTTACAATAAGAAAATTTTGTTGATGATATGGAGGATTATTTCGGAAAGGATCATCATCACCATCTTCTTCAACTGTCCTCTGAATGACTAGACCAAGCTAAATCCAGACAGTCACAGCTGGCTGGGCAGAGTGCCCCTGTCCCTGATCTGTGCTCCCCTAGCCATCTTCCCTCCATTCCCTCCTCTGCCTTTCTCTCCCTTCCTCCTACCAGATCTTATCTCAGGCCAGCTCTCCAGCTGGCTTGTGTAGAGATTAGCGTGTGGGTGTTGACATGTGCTCTTTACACTTGTTCTGCTAGCCTGTGGTCCTGCAGATGGTGTTCCCTTCTCCAACCTCACCTCCCTGTGGGCCTGAGACAGCCTGCTAGAGGACATGAAGTCCCTATAGCCTCTCTGATATTGAAAAAAGAATACAATAACTCTGATGGATGCTAACTTCTGGCCCATCTATCAGAAAACACGAGAGTATGTGGAAATGGTGGGAGAGGACTTGTCCAGCAGGGTTAGATATTTGTGGAGGAATGGGCTTTGAAATGGTTTGGGAATAGGTCAAGAGAGCTGTTCAAGATTGAGTCCCATATGTAAGATACCTACTTCTGTCCCAATAACCAGCAGCAGGTTTGAGAATGAAGAGAAGAAATAGATACTAGTAATAAAAGATGTGGGTGCTTGGACTTGAAGAAGACAGGTTCACATGTTGTCTCTGCTTTTGCTCCTCTGAGTATGACCTGAGACCAGCAGAGTTGCCATCACCTGGGAGAGTCTTAGAAATGCAGACTCTCAGGCCACATACCCCAAATTAGAATCTCTATTTCAACAAGATTTCTTGAATCGAGGATTCTTAAGCATATTTCAGTTTGATAAACATTGATGTATACAGTAAATCCTCACTTAATGTCATCAATAGGTTCTGCAACTTTAAGCAAAACAACATTTGTAATGAAACCAATTTTACTGTAGGCTTCTTGATAAAAACAAGCATTCCTATGGCATCACATCGAAGTTATAAGGGAACAATGTTGAACAAAATGACGTCATTCCAAGACAGACTGTACCAGCAGCTGTTGAAATAACTTCATATGTTAAGCTCCTGTTACTTCAATATCCTTATCTACAAAAGGAGGATTTTATATTTTATATTCTATACTATTTTTGTAAATATTTTAAAAATAATATATTTTAAAGCACTTATTAAAACATACAATTTTAAAAAAACAATATTTAAGCAGAGAGCTATTGAAACCAGGACTTGAGAGACTTCCTACCAGGAATCTCATTTTCAACACCAGCAGCAGTTTAACTCAAGTAATGATAGCTGCTTTCACCCAGATGATGGAAAAAGGAGGAGCAATTAGAAGTCCAGGTTGCGAGTGGTGAGGGGGGGGAGTGGGGTGTTTATGATAGAAATCAGGTCGTACTTGGTAAGAGTATATTGGTTCCCAATGAAAATGAACCTTATACCCTAATCAATATATTGCATTGTTCTGAAATTCTCGACATCCAGTAGACAAATTCTCACAGATGTGGATTCATGCTGAACCTGTGGTTCACGTTGTGTTGGATTTGACCAACTGGCTTTAAATTGCATAGAAAGCTGACCTGGTGATGGAAATATACATTTGATGATAATTGGAAATACTTAACCAATGCTAGATGTTAAAAAAAATCCTGCAAATTCTTTATTTCCATAAAGGTGCCTGTTTATTTGGTAATGAAGGTCTCCTTAATGTTAAACTGTTTCTAGGAGTTGACATTCTATTCTCAACTTTTTTTTACAGCTTCTGAAATCACATTATCTCAGTTGATTTATTTTCTAATTTTCAACTTCATTTCTATTTGCAACTCTGACCAGCTTTTAGCACTTCTTTTCTGTAAGAAAATATTATTACATGTGATGATATATTTCCTTTTGTTGTGCTGAACTGGAGTATGTAAAAATAATATCTACATGAAAATGCTGAATTTAGAATCCTGATGTATGTAACTTGAAGTGTTAGCCATATTCTAAGTTTGCAGATCTGAATGGATTGAAAGGGAGGGAAATGTACAGTTACATATTTCTGAGTATTCTATATTTATGAATATAACATTAGTCAAATTAATTATGGAATATAGATAATTCATTGTGTTTGCTGAGATTTCATCTCTCCTTCCCTTTTGTAATATTTGAGACTTTTTGGTAAAATAGTGTCTCAAATAGGATCTACCAATTATAATTATCTTTTATTTCTTAAAAACAACAACTGAATATTCTCTAGTTATATTAGTTGAATGTCCTATCAAAAGATGACAATAGCCCTGGCCAGGTAGCTCAGTTGTTTGGAGCTTCAAAAAAAAAAAAAGTTGTGGGTTCCATTCCCAACCAAGGTTCGTAGGGGAGGCATCCCACTGATGTTTCTCTCTCTACCTTTCTCTCTCTCTCTCTCACTTTCTCTCTCTCTCTTCCTCTCTAAAATCAATAATTGGCAGACCTTAAATATTTTTACATTGCCTACTGAGTATTATGACTAATACTGCTTTTCAAGGATGCCTTTACCATGATAAAACCTAGTAACCTTAAATTTAAAAGAATGTGCTTTATTTCAGTCATATTGGGCTGGTCGTAAAAATATCTTTTAGTTTAAAAAAAGGTTTAAGAGTGAAAGACAGTATTAGCCTTGGCTTCATAAAATATTTCCCAGGGAGAATTTGCTACTGGGTAAGGTATGAGAAAGTCCAGGTGGGAAAAATATGCAGGAAGCACTATGTTTCTTTGATTCCTCAGGACTTGGATATTATTTTAGAACTTGGAATAACTCTCTAGATTTAGGAAATTGAAGATTAAAAAAAAACATGTCCCACATCTAGTTTGTGGCATTTATGATTATAGTTTCCTAGTGTTCTAGTCTTGAATGTATTCCAGGTATTTTCTTTGTACCACAAATTTACATATCTAGAATTTTATGCACACACACATATATGGGAGGGGCAAAAGTAGGTTTACAGTTGTTTGGAAAGCACTACAATAATTAATAAATAATATAAGAATAAACTGTGTTTTGCATTCTCACACCTGTAGACCTATGTTTATCCCACCCTGTAATATGGAATATATAGTGTATGTATATATGTGTGTATGAATTACCATGTATATGTGTGCCGTGTGTGTGTGTGTGTGTACACACACACACAAATTATATTTTTTAGCATAAACAGTTTTGATTGAGTGGACATAAATTCGTTTTAAAAAAATAAATATAAAGGTGGTGGAATGATAGGTCTTACGGTAGGTATAATTGACAAAACTTCCAAACTGCCTTTTAAACTGGCCATATCACTTTGCATTTGGCATTCTCACCAGCAGAGAATGAGATTGCCAGCTCCACCACGTCCTTGCTGTTGTCAACTTTTGGTGTTTGTTTTAATTTTAGCCTCCTTAAGGATAGCAACAGATATCTCGTTATTTTTATGCTTTTCTAATAACTCATGATGTTGAGAATATTTTAATCTGTTTATTGGACATAGGTATATCTTTGGTGATATGGCTGTTCAAATCTTTTGCCCATTTAAATTTGGATTTTTGTTTCTACTTTTGAATTTTGAGAGTTTTATATGTATATTCTGAATGTGATTTTTTAAAAACTTTTTTAAAAAACAGTTTCACCTAGTCTGTGGCTTTTTTTTCTCTTAACCCTGTGTTTAGCTGAACAAAATTTGTTGGGGTCCAACCCTAGCAGGGGAGCCATGTTCTCTCGCTAGGTTCTCCAGCCAGGTTCGGTCGCCAGGTTCTGTAGCCGGGTTCTTCAGCCGAGTTCTGTCTAGGTTCTCCAACAAAGTTCTGTAGCCAGGTTCTGTCCAGGATCTTTTGCCATGTTCTCTCCAGCGAAGTTCTTCTGTTTCTAGGTTCTGTGTAGGTTCTGTCTTCTAAGTTCTGTTTTCTAAGTTCTGTGTCCTAAGTTCTGTGTCTTGTTGTCTTGTTGCATCTGTATTTATACCAGTTGATTCTAATCCTATCAATCTCTATTCCAACGGTTATTGCGTTTATCTCCATTCCAGGGAGTAAAGATTATGTACTTAAGCATGATTGTTTGTAGTTAAAGTGATTAATTACCCGCCTGGCAGTTAAGAGGTTTCATTCCCTCCCTAACTTCAGGGGAAAATCCCTACCTGGAGAAACAACCTTTCTCAGAGAGGTGACCTTGGTTGAAACACATAGTGCCAAGAAGGTGAGCAAACATATTAAGAACAGTATGCCATATATGCCAGGTCACTTGAAACAGCAAGGATGGACCGGCTCCCGGCAAAAAGTTTTTATTTTTACAGAGTCTGATTTATCAAGATTTTCTTTTACGATCATGCTTTTGATGTCAGAGCTAACCCCAGCATCACTGCATTGAACACATGGATATCCACCTTTATTTTCTTCTAGAAATGTTATAGTTTTACATTTTACATGTAAGTCTGTAATCCATCTTGAGTTAGTTTTGTAAAGAGTTTTGATTCATGTGTTTAAGTGTATTTGTTTATTTACATAGAATATCCAATTGTTAAAGCACCATTTGTTGAAAAACTACATTTTCTCCAATAATTTGCCTTTGTACTTTGTCAAAAATTAGGCAGCTATATTAGTGTGATTCTATTTCTTTGTGCTCCATTCGTCTATATTTTCATCCTTCCACCAATATTGCATTCTCTCGATTATTATCATTTTATTGAAAGTCTTGAAACTAAGTCATCTCATCCTCCAACTTTATCCTTTCAGAAATGTTGACTATTTAGTGCCTTTAGCTTTCCATAAAATTTGAGATTCAGCATTCAATATCTACAAAAGATTTCTTGAGTCTCTAAATAAAATTGGGAGAATTGACATTTTAACAAGAATGAGTATTCTAATCCATGAGCATGAGTAACTCCCCATTTGTTTAGCTCTTGGATTCAAGTTTAATTGGGGATGGTGCTCTATTTTGAGAAAATCTAGCTCCTAAGAGCAAGTAGTATCTGATATATAGTAAGCATTTACCATATACTTATTGGATAAAGTATCAGCTTAGCAAAGATACTGTTGATTTTGCCTTTTCTCCTTATGCACTTTAAGCAAGAGAAAATTTAGGGTTAAACTACACACTTTTAAAAAAGACAAAAGCCTTTAGGAAATTCACTGCAATGGCTACCAAGCTCAGTTGCCAAAACACAGTGTTGGTGGTACCATAGGAGTACCTTCTTCCTTTGAAAAGGGGAAGGTAGCGAAGGGCATTGTAAGGCAGAATGAGTTGGTTTTTTCAGAAAGTTTCTCCCATCCCTGCCCTGCCACCACTGTAGATCTGAGAGCCATTAGGAATCTTGGTTTTATGAAGTAGAAAGAGGCTTCAGAGAACATCTCTTCCAGTCATTATGAAATTGATTTTTACATCAGGGCACATGTTTTCAAGTGAAATCTTGCGCAGAAATACAGTCAAAACAGATAAAAGCAGACCTTTCAGGTTGCTCTGGACTCTGAAGAGATATTTGAAAGCCTCATATAATTACTGCAACGATGAGAAAACGGATCCTCAAAGAGATTATGTAACCTGCCCAGGCTTGCACAACAAATTGGTACAGAAGCGTAAATAGAATTTCTGTCTTCTGATTCTTAGGACAAAGCTCCAAATGACTGTCATTTTTAGATTTTCCAAAAGATGGATTCTATGTTTCTATGGGAACTGTGTTTTTTATTTTCTTTGTATGCCACAGTGAGAAATGTGACTGGACTTTATCTTAACTTCAGTGATTTGAGAGAAGGTTATCTTGAGTGTCCCCTCCCCACCCCCCCACCCCCTTTTAGAAAGAAGCCCTTATTGATTGTTCAGTCTCCAGGACCAGTATTTTATGAGTTTGTGTTATTCCTGTGATCCAGGCGGAAAATGCCTTTAGATTTGAGAGAGAGAGATCACTGAAGGCCTGAGAGAGAGAGATCACTGAAGGCAGGTTGTCAGGCCGGTTTCAGGAGGCTTCCTGGTAGAGGAGAGCGCATTGCCCCCTGTGACCTGTGACCGGGGAATTACTGCAGGTGCTTCTGGGCTTCAAAAGTTTGTTTTTACCTTGGAGTCAGGTGTCTCCCATCTCAGCATGGATGACAGGTCTTGCTGAGATTCACCAGTTAAGCTGTTTAAACCAGATGCACTGGTGATTTTTTAAAATACGTGAATTGGATTTTATTGATATTTTGTGAAGAAATGAGAAAACTGCAACATAAATTGGATGAGTCCTATTAAAACTGAAAATACGATTCCTAATTTCAGGGAAGCAGTATTCTCTCTTTCCTCCCACGCTCCTAAATATTTCTTATGGAGCCCAGCCTTTGTAAATGTCATTTCTTAATGTCTACTGGATGACCAGAATACTGCCGAGCAAAAAGTGGACGGTGACCAAGTATTTCATGAATTGAATGACAGAGTGAATAAAATAGTTCTCATTTAGATATGGGGTTGAATGTCACCTTTTAGAGAAGTTCACCCCAGCCACCTTGCCTGTAAACACAGCCTCGGTCAAGCCTTGACTCCATTAGCCAACTTTGCTTTTTTAAGACCTCATGTTATAAATAATACAGAAATTGCACTGCATATATGTATTTATTTTCTCCCTTTCTCCACTTGAATGAAATCTCCAGGAGGGCAAGAATTGTGTTTGCTTTCATTACCCATTTATACCCATTACACCTAGAACGGTTCTTGGCATATTGTATTAAAACGTGTTCCATAGGTGTCCGTGACTGGACATGGGAAATAATTCCATTCTGCTCAGAATGATTCTACACAAAATGAAAGAATAAATCCCATGTCACTTTAGGCTCTATCCTATCTCTGTGACGCTGGGCAATATTAAAAACAGGGAAGGAGTTGGTGTTTCACAATGAACAGAACATCTTTTATTGTAAGAAGTTCGTTTCCTACTGTAGTTTACCTTCTTGTCTTTCCTGATGGTTTTTATCTCTCAGTTACTTTATTGGTGTATCAACTGCCTCTGGGAAATGTCTAGTGTTCTACTTTACATCTACTTCAATATAAATGTTTCAGATCTATCTTGAATGCAGTTTTATTGGATATTAGGTTCCATGAGCACCTATTTTTAGAACTGTCCAATGGGCACCATTTAGGAATGTCTTGAAATTGTCTACACTGACAGTAATGGGGATAAAGCATTCTGCTTAGCTTGGTGGTATTGGCTCTTCTGATCTGATGTTTGCTAAAAATACAAGCACTATTGTGTTAAGTAAAAATAAATGATCTGGCAGAAACTTCTGATGTGTCCCCTTGGGCTGAGGATGCTCAGTTTTACATTGCCTTGGTCCTTTGCTATTCTCATGCAATGACAGAAAAAACGTGAACCGCAAACCAGAAAGATCTGACTTCTAATCCCAAATACCACAGTGTTCTTTATAACCACAGGCAGCACGCTTAACCTCTCTCTGCCATGGTTTTTACATCTGTAATGTGACAAAAATGGTGTCTTTTTTAAAGAAATGGAAGGGTGTTTGTTTGTTTTTTTAATGAATCAGTGCATGGAAATAAAGCACTGGGAGCCTTGTAGAAAGGAAATTCTCACAATAAGATAAGACCTGGTATATTTGCCATTGTTCTGATGAGGCTTATCTACTGAGTAGACTGCCTGTTATCAGGTACTGGGAGCTGCTCTGGCAAGTCCCTGTTTATCATGCACAGCTAGTTGGATGTCAGTTCCACTCCCAAGGTTAGTAATCTAGAAAAAGAACCAATCTCTGATACCATTGAGAGCCCCAGAAAAGTATTTGGAGAGGAAGGCAGGTATGCAGTTGAGAGAAAAAGAGGGGGGCGGGGAGAGGGAGAGAGAGAGAGAGAGCTTTATTGTATGTGCGGGTCCCACTGGATTCCTTCTCGGCATATAAAATGTCCCAGTCCTATTGAATTTCACTGCCAATGTAGCTTCTTGTTTACATTGTGTGGCTGTGAATGGCCCATGTAGTAGAATAATGCTAGGAGCTGAATACAAAATTTGCCAGTACCAGTTTGGGTCTGTTTACTTGGAAGAGCAACCGTGAGTTGCACTGTGCCCTCAGTGCACAAGGAATCTGCATTAGATCTCTTCCATGTCACTGCACTTGGATTTCTGAAGATACACCTTCCGGGTTTCCTAATTAGGGGTTGTGATTGTTTTCCCTCCTCCTTGCAGTCTTAGACAAATTGGAGCTGGACAGCTGGAGACTGGGGTTTTCAAAGACTTTCCAAAAAGAAAAAAAACTTCAGCTGTTTATTCCCTCCTCTCTTAAACTCGTTAGGAATACAGCCAGAAGCTTGATGCTACCAAGAGCCTTTGACTGTCCCATTCTAACTGTAAAAATAGCTGCTACCACTGTGCTGATGACAGCATTAAATGGGCTGGTGATGAGAATGCTGAAAATGGTGGTGGAGGTGGCCGTGTTGATGATGAGTGGTTTTCCTGTGACTTTCTGCCATCATCTAGGTCACATGGCAGAATGTAAAAGTAGACAATTTTATCTTGATGAAAGGTCCTCTCCATCCAGGAAACTTGTAATAATGTGCAAAGCCCAAAATACTTATTTCAGATTCCTCAAATCTTCCCATTCAACTGAAAGGCTGGCTAAGATCTTTGCACATTTCACGTGAAAGTAGTGAGGCTGGCCTAGGAAATCACAAAAAGTGCAGGAAAAAGCAGCTACTCCGACCCATCTCTTAACTGGTAACAGAGAGCAGGGTTTTTGTCCACCGTCCCCCCACCCCCACCCTTTGCCCCGGTACCCCCGTAGAATATGTCTACATAGTTCCTATGGTGTAGAATTTCATAAAGTGTAGACTCTACATCAGTGGGTCTTCATTAGAATCATTTTGAGAGCTTTTAAAAAAACAGTATCCTAGAGCCATCCTCAGATTCTTGATTGGAAGCGAACCCAAGGGTTCCTGTGTTGTTTGTTTGTAAAGCTCCCAGGTTGTTTTAAAGTAATGTTCAGGCTGAGACTCAACTGCAGGACTGCTGTCTTATTTCTTCACGTCTCCTTGGATATTTACGTGGTATGTCTTAGTTCAGGATTTAGTTGTCATTAAAGTTTAAAATTTATGGCAGTTGCTTTGTTGTCATGCATTTCTAACACATGATATTTTATCTACTCTCAAACTGTAGCCTATTTTTTGTACCTTTGATGCACTCTTCTTAATCTTAATTCATTGTATTCAAAAATCATCTAGTATGGTTGTTAGTCTAATGAAGGTCTTCCGGGTCCTATTTAGCAACCTAAAACTCTAGAGGGAAGACAGACCTGATTTGCTATCATGATAATTTCATTTTCAAAGAAGGGAGATTTTAAGAACCAGAATGTTAACATGGCCAAAAAAATCACAGGAAGTTGTTTCTTGAAAATAAAACAGCATTGTTTTTGTTTGTCTGATTTTTACCATGTTGTAAACTCTGACCTGGGTGGAGTTTTAGAACTTTAAAGATTTTATTGTCATCACAGTGATTATTTTATTTTATTCATTCCTAGTTTTCCTTCAACTTTTTAAAGGGTCAGTTTTCTAAATCATAATAAACTTGAACATAGAAATAGGCCCTGGGTGTTGTACATCATTATTTTTCTCTATCTCTTGTCATTTATTAGAAAATCTCTAAGAACTACCACAATGCTAAATGAATATCAACTAGGAGTGTGAATCCAAATTATGCAGGGAATTTTTTCAAGGTACATGAGGCTAGACCAGCCGTGGGCAAACCACTGCCCGCGGGCCACATCCTGCCCATTTGAAATGAATAAAACTAAAACAAACAAACAAACTAACAAAAAACGTACCCTTTTATGTAATGATGTTTACTTTGAATTTATATTAGTTCACACACACACTCCATCCATGCTTTTGTTCCGGCCCTCCGGTCCAGTTTAAGAACCCATTGTGGCCCTCAGTCAAAAAGTTTGCCCACCCCTGGGCTAGACCTCATCTCAGACCCACTAAATCAGGAGTTTGTTTGAGGAAGGGGAGATCTGGAGCTTAGGTGACTATTAAAACCAAAGTATCTGGGAGAGTCAACTTAGAAAATGTTGCCTCTCTTGATATTCTTACAAAAGTTATGAGTTTTCTGCTAAAAGTTATATCTAAATTTTTTTTTCTAAAGGAACAGCCAAGTGACTCAATATATAACTGATTCTAATGTGAAGTCAGGTTTGAAAAGTAAATATCCATACCCTCTTGGACAATGCAATCTACCAGGTTTATTTATCATTTTTTATTGTATTTATTTATGTATTAAATAAGTAATAAATGCACACCATGAATTATTTAAAATGTATTTAAAGTTAGAGAGGAGAAAGTCTTCCTCTTTCTTGACCCCTGGCCACTTAGTTTTTCCCTATCTCCCAAAGCAATCACGCTGGTTTCTTGAATATTTTTTACTGGACTCCTTTTCTGTTAGGTTGCTACATACATCTCTCACACGTTGACCCTGGAGGGGCATGTGTTTTTCTCTCACTTGCTAATGGAGAAATGTCCAGGTAATTTTGAATTTGCAATCATCAGCTGTTCCTATTACTTTCCTGATTTTTGTATCCACTTTCAGTTACACCATTTTAGTATTAAGTAATTCAGAAAATCTACCAATGGATATAAAGCCCGTGGTAGCTCCCCCGCCATGCTCACTCCTTTTTTCTCTTCAACCATGTAAGTGACTTAACCTTTGGAATTATTTTATGGGTCATAAAAGTGAACTACAATGGAGTAGGAACAAAACTGAGCTTATATTGAAAGATCTGGGTTTAATTTCCTCTGGGAATGCACCTTGCAAATTGTAAAGTACTAAGCAAAGTGAAGTGTTGGTATTGCTTTTGCTGTTACATCACCCTTATATGATCGATGCAAGATTCCAAAGTATCAAGAAGAGTCAGACATAATCATAGGAAAATTGACTTGGTCTAGAGATTGCACCTGCTGGCTACATTGCTAGATTAGTCACTAAAGCAGAAAAGGAGAACTGGATGTCAGGCGCAGAAAGGAGATGTAGGAGCAAGGTGAAAAAGAAAGAGCTAGCCCACTTAAAAATGACCAATTGAAAACACAAATCTGGTCTTTCTCTTCATCAGTATTTCATAAACAAGTTGATCTGTAAATGCCTGGACGATATACTAAATATAAAAAATCACTAATCATTCAGAAGAGGTACAGTTGAGGGTAACCCTAAAAATATCTCAGTGGGTAAATGTGTGAAGAAAATAGAGGTGGGCTCACTCTCTCTACTTTTGCGTATTTGAGTTGCTGGAATTTTCTTTCTCATAATATGAATCAAGTCAGAAGTAACTATTGTGATTTTTCCAACTGGGAGAGAAGAAAACGAGCATGACTTTGATTTACTGATGATAGATAACATGCCAAACTTCATCTGAAAGGCAGCAGATAAATATGTGATGGTACTTGTATAACTTTTAATGTCCGTGATTGGATAGAAAACTCAGTCATCATTGTGATGAAACTTGGCAATTTGAGGATTCTTTAAAGGGAACCATTGGAAGGTGGGATCTGCTGTTAGAAGTTAGCATCTACAACTCCATTGAGGAAGAATGTGTTGGGTGGTTTTTACATCAGATTCCATAGGGCAAGATAAGTTTGGGTTCTTGCATTAGTTTTGGATATACATCTAAGTAGGATTGATGTGGCTCAAGAGTGGGCTGTACAAATGATTTATTTTATCCAACAGCACCATTTGGAAAAAGTTAGTGTGCAGAAAAGCAATGTAACGTGCAACGAATCGGCCAGTACTGCACTCCATTCTTATTTTATTCAAAGTAACAGGTCAAACAGATAGATTCTTTTAAAATGACAGAAGTCTGTGTGTTACACAAACACATTTTCTCTTTTAAACATGCTAATGCCATTTCACTTATTTATTATGGCATGTATTTGCCTTTTGGTTATTAAATTTCCCTGCTGAAAAGAAACTATCTCTTCAGTTTTAGAAGTGATTGCCAAAGAGATGACCTGGGCATGTTATATTTCTGCTTCTATATTTCTAAGCAAACCAACAAAAGAGTCATTATCCCTGATTCACAGATGTGAGAGCATCCAAGGCAGGTTTGTGTCACACAGTAAATCAGTGGAGTGAAGACAATGGGACTTTTGACTCTGATTTCCGGATTTGAACTATGCTCATTTTCCACTCCACTGAGCAGCGCTGAGGTGAGCTAGTTTAAATCAGGTGAGTGCCTTCATTTCTTGTTGAAAGCCATCAGCAACCCTCCTTCCAGGCTCTGAACCTGCTGCAGAGTGAATGACAAGTTTTGAAAATAGAGATGGGGGTTGGACTACCTTGGAGCTAATTTCTCTTAAATATTTTATTTAATTTTAAAAAAAACAAAACAAAACCAGTTTGCCCTCTTCCTTTCTGCCTCTCACTTCTCAGGGTTCCTCTCAGTTGTTCAGAGGTAATCCCAGTGGTTTATTACAGTAACCCTTGCCTCCCTTGGTTTGCTAGCAGCAATCTCACAGCCCCCAGGGAGCAGTTGTTATCAGAGACTCAACCTGCTCACTCGCAGGCCTGTGGAGTTGCTGCCAGCATTTCATTTCATTTCTGTCCCATCTGCAGGTGCCAGAAGCTGGCTCCAGACTTGACATGTAAAGGCATGTGGACATGTTGTTGTTCATCGCAGTGTACACGCATGATGATTTTAAAGCCCTCTCTGCGGTCCCGCCTTTCCTCGTGCCATAGAGCCTGTGGCAGCCTGACTTAGCAGGAAGTACCTCTGTTGAATTGGACAAATGCTAAAGCACTTGCTCTTCTGTCTCAGATAAACGTTAGCGTTTCATTCGAAGTCTGGCCAGGGTCGCTGATTGTGATGCAAAAAGAACAAAAACAGAAATATCAACAACACATAGAAAAGCCAATAACGGAAATGAGCTGGATCTTGTCAGGGTAGTCCCTACCCCATCGGCCTCCATCTCTCAGCAGTAGGATCATGTTCTACATAAAGCTAACTGGGTGGGACATGCTTATTCGCCATCAGGTTCTGACGCCTTTGTTTCTCTATGTCTGTATAGTCGTGTCCAAAAACTTCAGCACAAATTCCTAGACCCTTCGTTGTTGAGTCAAGGAAGTGTTTTGAGGGTTGGATGGATGAAGTGATAGAGGTGGGTGTCAATATTTTAATATTTGGTTTGTGGTGGAAACAGCCAAGTTCCCGCGGATCATCACTAACTTCTGCTAGGCCAGTGGTTCTCAACCTTCCTAATGCCGCGACCCTTTAATACAGTTCCTCATGTTGTGGTGACCCCCAACCATAAAATTATTTTCGTTGCTACTTCATCACTGTCATTTTGCTACTGTTATGAATCGTAATGTAAAGATCTGATATGCAGGATGGTCTTAGGCGACCCCTGTGAAAGGGTCGTTTGACCCCCAAGGGGTCACGACCCACAGGTTGGCGACCCACAGGTTGAGAACCGCTGTGCTAGGCATTGGAACTTTGAAAACTTGAACAAATGCTGAGGGTGCAGTGGCAGAAGCAGCCAGAATCTTCAAGAGTCACTTATTAGGAGAAGAATTCACATTTCTGCATGGTTCCCCAAATACAGCCAACAAACTGGCTCATTAGCACCGACTTCTGAACCACTGCACTTCTTAAGTGGCATCAGTGCCTTGCAGTCAGTATGACACAAATCGCATGTGGGTCTCTGTGCGGCAACAACGCTGTCTAGCATCTCAAGTCACGCCAATTAAACAGCTGACTGGACTTCCTGCCAGGAGGGATCCCACGTCTTTGTGGCCAACTAATGAAGAATCATTTGTGCAGCTATTTTTCTTTCTTTTTGATACAAAATAAAATATGAAATTAAAGGCCCCCCAGTAGAAGTGCATTGATATGTACTTAGTTTAATAGCATTCACTACTTGGTGAATAACTCATACACATCCTCTAAATCAGAGATGTAAGAACAAGATCTGATCTCCTAGGAAACTTCTCATTAGAATCAACAAACACAGCATCTTCTCCTATTTATTTTCCCTCCCCTAATGCCTTTCTGGCTGTTCATAAAGGTGATGGCCAATGTGGAACTGTGTGAGCTGCCTTATGATGTATCTTGAAGCAACCTATGAAAATAGAACTCAGGTAAAGTGCCTATAACTGCCATTAACTTGAATACAATTAGTCTGGAGCCTGTGGAAGCCACAACTCAAGAATAGACTAGCCGATGCATTAGTCAAGACACCAATCCCCCCTTAGGGAGCCCGGGGTGCTTCCTGTCCTTCCCTCATCCCTTAATAGCCTCCAGTTTAGGATGTAAGTGAGTGGAACAATCATACTGATGCCGTATTCATTAAATGCATTAACACCATGGGTTTTTCTGGAGAGACTGCTATTTCAGTACTTTGGAAGGGAGTGTGCATATCTCTCTCGTGCCTCAGTAGAGAAGGAGTAAACCCGGGAGAGCTATAAAAATCACCATTATATAAAGTGTCTGACAAGTCACGTAGGATATAGGTCAGAAGTGATATGTGACTCCTTTGTCCTGGCATTACCACTTTGCCTTAAGTTATAGCGTTGTGGCTGCTATCTTTTTCTGGAGGGCTGGGCCTAGGCGAAATGGTGAAGGTATAAAGTGTCCCCTATTCCCACCCTATATGTTCCTCTTCCTTCATCCCCATTCTCACTTAGGGGCTTCTTGCCCCTAAATGCTACTTCTTTAACCCCACCCCTGCCCCCCACCTTCAGGAAAGGTCATGGCATTAATCTTAATCTGAGTATGTATCAATGCTTTACTCTCTGAAAAGCACAGTAGCAGTGGGTGAGTGAGCTGTGGCATTTTGTGGCCAAGCATGGCTTCTGAGTACATCTAAAACCGCACAGGCTGGCCCGGCCAGCATGGCTCAATGGTTGAGCATCAACCTATGCACCAGCACATATGTGGGGTGTGCAGGAGGCAAGCAATCAATGATTCTCTCTCATCATTGATGTTTTATCTCGCTCTCCCTCTTCCTTCCTCTCTGAAATAAAAAATATATTTTAAAAAAATCAAAAAAATCAAAATAAAAAAGAACTGCACAGGCTTAAATGCAATTTCCTCTCCCATCTGTACTTGAGAGACCTGCCCCTGCTCAGCCAGCTTTGCCTGCAGAGTCAGCCATGGCAATGGTCTCCAGGCCTCACCTAGCAACTGCATTTTAAAGGGGGAATAAACATGATTTAGGAAGGAAGGCACCTATATTGTTGACAAATATATGTCAAATCTCTATGGAAGGGAGTCAGTGAATGAGTAGAAGTGCTGTTTTTAGAGACTTTTAACTTATGCTTTAATAATGGGAATTTTCTAGTAATTCATCCATTTGTTGTCATCAGTATTGTATACAAACTAGTGTGATATGTTATACACTGCAGTATTGGTTGCATTATTTTCTTGTGAGCGTGCATTTTTATAGCCATAAAATAATTATATATCAAATATGCATATGTGTGTGTGCATGCAAATAACTCCAACCTTCAGTTTTAGATTACTTTTTGACTAATCTAGAATTTTCTTTATACCATCCTTTAGCTTTAAAAAAATAATGAAAAAAACAAACATAGGTTTATAGTAGATGAGCAAACATAGGTTTACAGTTGTGAGTACATGAAACAGTTTATTCTTGCATTATTTATTATTAATTATTGTATTATTTTCCATATGAACAACTGTAAACCTACTTTTTGCCCCACCCTGTATATCCACATATTCTGCAGTGGGCCTGAATAAGGACATTTTCATTGAGCCCCCTCTGAAAGACAAAAATAAAAGCTGAACTTTGAACCTCCTGCCTTTTTCATGTCCATTAATAAAACACTTTCTCAACAATGACTTTTAGGCTGTTTTAATTCTGAAGTGATTATTGGTGTGTTAACTGAGGGTATATGCACTCGGATGCCTGGAGCTGTTTGCAGCATAGAGAGGTCTCCCCCTCCCCTCCTTATGCTGTCTAAATCTATGCCAGCCCCTTTCCTGTGAGCTTATGGCACACAGTAATGACAGCAGTTGGACTGCCGTTAATGGGATTCTATGGAAACAGCAAAACAGAAGATTGTGCTAATAAAAACATGTTGTGCTTACAATGACGTTGGAGAGAACTGAATTTCAGCGGGAGACCATTCGCTCGGTTACTCTTTGTTTTGCTGAGCAGAGTGTGTTTGAATTGTTGCTGGTGTCAGAGAAGGTTGGACTATTCTTTAAAGAAACAATCTTCTCCCATTGTCAATGAAGGTCTAGAAACTTAGTTACAGTGCCTAGTAGGAGACCACTCATTGGATTCAAGCACTAATGAGTGGAAGAATTGCCTCCACAATAGAACATGACAAAAGATGACTTGTCTTCCCATGAATGCTGCAGTTCTATTTTCCTATCAATGTCAATATCTGTGCACACAGGGAATTATTTTTCATATTTGAGTAAAATCAATGCTGATTTTGTGTGCATAAAAATTTTTCTGTGGCTTGGCATCATTTGAAATAACAGTAATGAGAGAAGTCATTTACTGAGTGCATTCTGTGCTTTATATAAATGATCCCTTTTAAGTTTATAAGGGCTATATGAGGTACATGGTACTGTCTCTCTTTTATAGTTTGGAAACTGAGATTGAGAAATATTAATTAAATAGTCTATCTCCAAAGTTTATATTCCTTCAAGTCTGCCATAATTTGGTCATCGTCAATTAAAGTGCCAATGGGTACAAATTTCTTATTTGAGGCTCTCAATCAAATGCCCATAGAGGAGGACACACAAAGCCTCCATGTTTTAGTAACTGTGTTACTACTTAAAGAGCAGCTTCTGGAATCCAAGTGCTCTCACTCTTCCTTCAATACTGACCCCCGTGAAGTGAAAACTTTTTGCTTTTGAGAAGCAACTGCAATGCAACTTAGCCAGTGGTTTGGTGTCAGTTACAGGGCATGAGCTAATTCCAGTTGCATAGAGAACTGTGCTTATAGTTCATTTCATGAGGCAAAAGCATACCACATGATTGTATTGAGTAGGACACCTCCTCAGAATTAACATCCCCCCCCACACACACACATGCATACACGCACACATGCACGCTGTCAAAACAGGTGTCTTTAAGCACCTTCCCAGGAGCCAGGCTGGCCTCTGGTACCGTACATATGCCATTATTATGGCATCCTCCTGACCTTCACTCATGACATTTTTCTTCTCTGAAACTTTCTTCCTATTGTGTCAGCTGCTCCTACTCCAGTGTATAGTCAATCATCTCTTGCAAACACACCTAACCTGATGAAACTTCCTTCAGGTTAGAAACCATATGACCTACTCTTTCCATCAGTTGATTAATAGATGCATAAGCATAGAAATTTACTCAAATGTTCAGTAATTGGACACAATAGATAGGAAAGTGACAAATACGTGAGGCAACACCATTTAGGCAAGTAATAATTGATCGCCAAATTTGTAATTGTGACTGTAAGTTTAATAGGCACCATGCTTTGAAGACAGTCATTGGAAAATCCCCCCTGCAGGATGGAGAACTAAGGGTAGTGTCTTTTCTGCAGGAGCATGAAGGGTGACTACTGTTGCCTTTAATTGAAGCTAAAGGTTTCAGAGAAGCTGGAGTGAGTCAAGACATAAAAGAGCCGTAAGAGGTTTATAAACTGAAAGAAGTTAATAAAGGGTATAGTTCTGAGTGAGCCTGAGTAATTTCCTTCTGTTGAGGTTTTGTCTGGACAATGAGACAAATGAGACACCGGGGAAAGCGTACGCTTTGAAAATACGAAAGTCTATAGTCATGCAAGAGGTAATTAATATGTTACCCAGAAGCTACATATAGAGTTTAAAATTTTCTAATCACTATGTTAAAAAAATTAAAAGGAACAGGAGGAATTCCTTTCAATGATATATTTTACTTAATATTATATATGCAAAATATTATTAGCATGTAATTAATATGTTACAGTCTCTCTTTAGTACTAAGTTTGGGGGATCTGGTGTGTTCTTTGCATGCACAATGCATCTCAATTTGGATCCTTCGTGTTTCAAGTGCTTGGGAATCATGTGGCTACCATGTTGGACAAGGCAGAGCTAGGGTATCAGGTCAGGAATGAGATACAGGCCATGTGATTCTTGTGTGAGCTGCGAATCATCTATAAAGCTTAGAAAAAATGTTTCCTAGACCCTGTTCTAGGTTTTGGCTTGGTAAGCTTAGGGTGAGACCTCAGCATCTGTTGATGAAGTTCGCTAGATAATTTTTTAAAAAGGGGGAGGTAGAAAGAGAATGCCCTCCACTGGGGATCTGGTCTGCAACCCAGGCATGTGCCCTGCCTGGAATTGAACCGTTACCTTCTGGTTCATAGGTGGATGCTCACCATTAAGCCATGCTGGTGGGGCTCTCTAGTGATTTTGAGATGACTCTGGGATTCAGCTCCTCATGAATGGCTCTATAGGGTGGACTTGGGCCTCAGGCCTCTTATTCTAACCTCAGCTTTTCAGAAGGTCACTTCACATATAATAAATTTATATAAGCAAGAAATTGGCACATTAGAGGTTGAAACTTAAATAGTGGATTCTATAGGATTGCTAACGTTTTCTGTTTGTTTAACCCTTGGTTGTGGGATAGTGGTGGAGTTGTGGGATATTTGTTGGAGTGTGGGTGGTCCAGAACAGAGTTGAAACTGTCCCTCTTCTAGCAAAGGTGAGAGCAAGGGAAGTCCTCTTCACTCTGTCTGTTTGTTTGTTTATTTGTTTTTCCCTTGCTCAAATGCTTATTACTTTTTAACTCTCTGTGGAAACAGAATCAGTGAAAAGGCCAAAATCTGGGAAGGTTCTGTTTCGGCCCCTGGCTAAATGCATTATTCTGTTAGCTACACTTTTAGCTTCTTGGTGCTTCTGTTTATCCATTCACAAAATGTGGTAAATGCTGATGCATACAGCCTTAGAGACCCCCAGGTTAAAACACTGCTGTGCTCAGTATACTGTGTCACTTCAGGATGATGGTAAGCTACACAGCATGCCTATAAGTTAAGTAAGTGCTTGTAGCAATTTGAACAAAGCTGTACTTTAGAAGGTCAAGTTGACTTGTTCAAGGACAGTAAGTTTCTCCAGGGCTCTGACTGTTCTCCCTCAGAACCACTGGACATTCTCCTGTTAACTCTTCAAGTCCTTCGTTTTCCCACAGCCTTGCCCTGCTCCCCTCTTCAGAGGAGCTACCTTGGCAGGCTTTGAGTTTGCTTTTTGGTGAGATAACAAATGACTTGTTTTCTAACCCTTTCAGGGTGGGAAAAAGCCTGAAAACCATTATGTTTAACTCCTACTATGCTTTTTGAACACATTTTTAGATGCCCAGATTTTTCATCCCCTTGTTTATTGTAAAAACACCAATGATTGGAATTTCCCCAACTCCTAAGTTCATTTCATGTATAAGCAGTTCACTTTCCCCTTGAAGTTACCTGATATATTTATTCCTATAACTTTTAGCTTTTGGAACTGTATAGGACTTCCAAATATGACAGCCCTTCACATTTATTTGGAAAGAAGAATCTTAACCAATATATTCCACCGGCCTTTTCTTCTTTAGGCTGAGTAATTCTGCGTTTTTTCAAATGTTTCTCATGAAAGTTTTCTTACTCTCCTCTGACTGGACTTCGGGGACTAGGCAGTAAGTCTCACACTGTAAATGTACTCTGACCAGCACAGAAGTAGGGAAAATAAGGGAGGAATAAATAAGGAAAATAAAGGAGTAACAAAACCTATGTGAAGGTTTTCTTTTATCCCCAGAATAATCCTGGAATTGGGAATTTAGAACATCATCAAGCATTTTGCTTCTGGCATTGCTTTTGTGAAACCAAGTAGGAGGACAGTGGGCATCTTTCCTTTGTTAAATATCCCTTTCTAGTATTACACCTGGAGAGTTGTTTTGAGATTCATTTAAGATCATGAGTAAGATAGCTTATGATGGTAAATAGGCTTCCATACACTGTTTTTCTTACCTTGAAGTTGTGTCTCTCTTATTTGTGCAGTTAGCAGATATAGAGCTATTAGAAAGGTGGTATTTTTAACTTCAGAGTTTTGTTGCCCCCACATGCCCCCTTTTGGTGTTTGAAATTAAGCAGCAGGGAGATTTAGGCGGAATGTTCCAGGCCCGTTATAGTTAGCTAGACCTCGGAGACGCATTCAGCTTTGCAGAGCTAACAAAGTACTTAATCCACGTCATTGCCTGGACTCTAGGGTGCGTGCCCAGTGGAAGGCATTTATTTACCAAATTAAAAGCACAGCAAGCAAAAGCCAAGGTATCATTCAAGCACATTTATCGACTCCTGTTCTGCTACTATTTACTAAATTTCTCACTGATGGAAAATGATGAATGAGTTGATGTTTGCAATCACTTGGCTCCATTAAAGGTGAAATACATCTTTCTTGATTTATTCCTCTGGCATTGCCAAAACAGCTTTGGTAGAATTGGAGGAATTCCAGCTCTAGTTGGATACAGTAAGAAGAATTCAGGGGTTTTGGTTTTGGTTTGTTTTCCTTTTGAATTATTCTGTCAAGCCTGCTTCATGAAATCTATAAAGAGATGCTGGCATACTTGAGATTCAATGCCAGTTTTCACCTCTGCTTACCCAAGTCCCTCATTTCTCTTCCTCTAGTGAATGTTTGTTCCCACACACATAGGTCAGTGTACATACATACATGTGCTGGTAAACATAATCCTCAAAACCTTGGCTATGGCTACCTGACGCCGCATCCACCCAGGTGGAAAACAGAATGAGAAACCCAGGGATTTTCCAGGCTACGGCTATAGAAAGTGCCACGTGCCCAATTGCTTTTATCAGCAAAGAATTTTTCATGTGTTTTAGCAGGATGGATGTCAAACAGGGCTTGGTATCTTTGTCCATCATCAGCCTCAAGAGACAAAGGGATTTTTATGCTGCTCTCAGAAAAAAAATGGGTGAGGCTATTAGATATGGAGGAGATGAATGTGGTAAAATAGGGAGAAATTGTTGGTCAAAGATTAGTTGAGTTAGGATCTTGCTGCTTTAAGATCCTGAAAGAGTCCCTTTTTATCCCTTGTACACTGACCAGGCTTGGGTAACTTAGTTGGTTCTCTTTGACAATTTTGCCTTCACTAATAATCTCCAGTTTGAAGTCAACTTGAACAACCTAAGGGTCTCCCTGTAATGCTCATTCATAAATCTCAAGCTTCTGGGATATATTCGCCCTTTCCTGCTAATATAATTGCTGGGCATTCAGGGGTAGGGCCACTTGGAGCCTGTGCATTTGAAGCTCATTATTGCCTTGGGTCTGGTGAGTGTATCACAGGTGTAGTTTACAAACACTTTCAACAGCCAACTTTTTTTTTTCAAACTAAATCTTTTGTGGAATTCCAATAGTTGATATAGATCATTGAAGCAGGTCTCAGGTTGAACATAGTACAGAATGCCAAAGGCCTTGATATGGTAAGAAACTTGCTCAAACTTCTTCGCCCTCATTCACTGACACAAGTCAGAGCTCAAGGGTATGTCAGATCCTGTTTTCAATCCTACTTCTTGTAGAATAATGATGGTGTTTCTTCTTGGCTCTCTTCTTTCCCACTTAAGACATATTTTCCTGTTGTATAACATTAAACCCTACACCAGCACTCAGAACCTGTAGCACACAGAGACACAACATCTTCCTATATATTTTTGTTGGATATCCATGCAGCTTAATGAATATTTGGGATTAATTAATAAGTTAGTGTTGAGACTGTTAAGCAGCAATGATTCATTCATCAGAGTTTTCTAACACAGCTAAATTGGGGGTTTGGGGAGTCCAAAGTAGTGAGGAAAAGATAGCTCACTAATGAAAATAACAGCAGAAACCAACCCTCACTGGGTGGGATAGTGGCTACTCTCCTGAACATTTTTAATTTTTGTTAAAGGCTTTACTTCCTTCAAATGCACAGTAAATAACCAGTGGAAAAGTAGGCAATTTACAAATAAATGTAATATGGTAATTGATTACTTATTGAGATAATAGAAGATGTTGCTAAGCTGGAGTAAATCCAGATCTTAAAATTAAGCCTTTGCCTAAGTTTGCTAGTTACATGGAAGATATAGTAGCAATGAAAGTGAAATCTGTTGGCTCTTTTATGCTTCATTTACATATGTAAAACACATCATAGTTGATTGTCAGCACAAATATGGACTGTGTTTTCAAAAGCTGCATTTGTCCCCTCATTTTTTGCTTTGATAATACAGACCTAAGTTGCTGTGAAGGTTAGCATCTATAAGAGATCAAGTGTTGTGCCAGAGATTTTGACCTACAGATTTTCCATAGCGATAGTGATGAACTGAGGTTATAAATTAAGTACTTAGTTATTTTATCCTCCATGTAACCTGTTATTCCTATGTGACTGTTTCAGTGGCTAATCAATGTACCAGTAACTTAGTGTTTTATGAGACAAGGTGGTTTCCTCAACCCTAATTGTTGTTTACAATGTCAATCTCAACATTTTAGATACTTATGCTACAGCATCTGTAATGTCTTGAATCCAAGTCCTTTTTGATTATTACATCATTAGTATTCTTGTCATTTTACACTTTAGGTTGAAACTATTTTGGGGGGAAATGAGTTCTATAAGCTCTTTCTTCAAAGCATAAAATAATATTTCCCCCCATTTTATCCATGTTGTTACAGCAAACTTTATGTATAATAAGAGATATTCATTTAAAGCAAACTCTTGGATAAGTTTTGACACCACCATAATTAAGACACAGAATATTTCCATACCTTCAAACGTTTCTTGGTATGCTTTTGTGGTCTATCCCTGTCCCAACCCCTGCCTATGACTACTGATCTTATTATTTTGCTACTGCAAACAATTAACATTTTGTTTGAATTTGCCCTAAAACTACCTCTTAAAATTTTAAGACCTAATGCTTTCACATTTGGCAAATAATTTTAAAAAGAAGAACATAGTAAAAATCATCTTCGGTTCAGCTCTTTATTTTTGGGTTATAAAGGCTAAAAATATAGCCTTTATAATTAGGTTGTGTGAGAGGAAAAGCTTGAAAATAATATCCTAAAGCCTCTATAACATCATCACTTAGAAATAAAACCACAAACACTGTAAATTTATATCAAAGAATATTTTTATGAATAAAATACAAGAATCCTACACATCAGATAATGATAGCAGTTTTGAACTATTTTAATACAGTAGCACATAGTCAAGTTTCAGTCTATATTTTATAAGATGCATTTGGTTTCCAACCTAATGCAATTTAATATCTAATTTTAAATAATTTATAAATTGTGCTTTATTTAACACAGTAATAACTAATTGTTGAAATAAATGAAGCAACATGAGACACTTGGTAAATGGAAGAAAGGAAACAGTTTTCTCCACAAATTATAATTAACTTTAAATAGAGTATTAAAAGTAATGTTATGACATAGTATTTTAAAATATATTGGTTTTTTACTTAAATTTTCTTCTTTATTGTGTCACAGAGGGAGAGCAAGTTTTCTGGCATCAGGAGATCTAACTTAGAATCCTGGATCTGTAATGTATCTGTTTAACCTTGGGAAAGTTATTTAATCTCATTGTATTATCTATGAAATAGGGAAGTAATGCCAAGTAATGCCAATCTACATCATGATGATGTTGGGAGGATTAAACAAGTTTGGCTACCTAAAATATTTAAAGTAGAATCAGGTACATAGGAAGACCTTTACTATTATTATACCTCCCCCAAACAATTTAATGCTCCAAGTTTTGAAAATATTATTATTATGGAACAGTTTTATAATTCAGTAAAACCTGGCAAATGTTGCCCTAACCAGTTTGGCTCAGTGGATAGAGCGTCGGCTTGCGGACTCAAGGGTCCCAGGTTCAATTCCCGTCGAGGGCATGTACCTTGGTTGTGGGCACATCCCCAGTGGGGAGTGTGCAGGAGGCAGCTGATTGATGTTTCTCTCTCATTGATGTTTCTGACTCTCTATCCCTCTCCCATCCTCTCTGTAAAAAAAAAAAATCCATAAAATATATTTTAAAAAAAACAAACAAAAACCTGGCAAATGTTCAACTGGAAAATCCCTAATTTTTATTCTGTTGTTTTTTGAAATACTTTACTGCACTTTACCTTATTGCGCTTCATATGTGTTGCATTTTTACAAACTGAAGGTGAGACCCTCCACCAGCAAAAATATTATGACTCGCTTTATTGTGGTGCTCACTATATTATTTATTACAGTGATCTGAAACTCAGCATCCCTGCACTTCCTCCTTTTCTAGCTCTGTGACACTGTCCACGGTGCTGAAAAGGCCTAGTAACCTTTCATTGTATTACTGTTTATGCTGAATATTTTAATTCTAACTAGAATCACTTGAGTTAGAGCATCCTGGGTTTATTGCAGCATTCCACGAAATTAATGTCTGCTTAGTGGTGGAAAAGCAGGGGAAAAATGTTTGACGGTGGAGAGACTTGGGAAAGTAGGTCACTTGTCAGTTAAACAACAAGCCATCTCTTATCTCACTTGCATTGAAATCGCATTTTGCATATTTTTCAATTTTGCATGGGGAGTAAAGGTTTTCAATTTCCCAATTCAATTCAACAAACAGTTGGCTGTCCTCGCTGAGCCCTTTTGATCTTCAATCACTTTCAAGACCATGGCAGCTTTGTCTAGTGACAGGAACAATTAATTTCTTGGGATTCGAATAAAGATTGTTTCATTTGGTTACACAGGTAAATAGTGAGTGTGTAGTTAAACAAACAAACAAAGGGACGGATATTCAGAAGTTACTTGTGAGATTCTTTGAGGTATGAGTCTGTGTCTTATATATCAATATACCTGTGACAATTAATGGTGTTGGCACACAGTAGGCCCATAAATTTGTAATTGAATTGAGTAATTACTTGATTTCCAAGGCTATATCTGAAAGCTGAAATTAATCATCATTGGCTATCTTCTTTGCCTGACATCTTGGATGATAAATTTACATTGATATGCCAAATTTCTCTAAAAATAGCAAAAATCAAATTATAGGATGGATGATCTAATGCAGTGGTTTGGACCTAAAATGAGATGGATCCATTTATAATATTCACAGGTACCTTGGAATCTCCTCTTTCATTTCAAAACGTTTATGTCCTTAGTTCATTTGTTAAAGATATAATATTGAATCTTAAATTATATAAAACATTCTCTGTCTGTATTTCTAAAATTTATATCTTGGGTCATAATGGGAATAATGTACAAGAAGAAAAACTAATGACTGCCTAAAGAAAGAATAGATTATACAAATTGAAATGAACTGATTTCTAGCAATCTCCTGCAACGAAAATATAATCATATAAGTTTACTCAATTCTGTTATGAAAGACTACTATTAAAAATAGTTGTATATTTTATTAGCATATAATATGAACATAAATGAATAGAACACACATGAACAGTATGTATATATTTATTTTTTGTTTTCAAAATTGTTTTATAAACCATTCATAGTCAGAGGCCATAAGAATAAGGAAAATGTAATTGTAAATATTATAATGTAAAATAATTATACTGGTAATAACCCTATATTATAATTTATATTTTTATATAAATAAAGTATATAAATAAAATATGTAAATTATATAAGTAAATATCATTTATATCAGTTAGGTGATATTTATCAAGTTATCTTTTTCTGACTCCTAGTCTATTTTGTGACATATGATAATTATATGTTATAATTTACATTTTATGCTAATTTTACAGACTATGAGAGGGCACAGGCTGGGCTGAGGGACGCCCCCTTCCCTGAGTGCACTAATTTTTGTGCACCGGGCCTCTAGTCTACACTAATAAAAGAGAAACATGGTAATTGGCGTACGACCGCTACCCTTTTCATTGGCTAATCAGCGAGATATGCAAATTAAC
>NW_006292095.1:7089751-7094266 GCF_000327345.1 Myotis davidii | reverse complement strand
AGTGGTGCCCCAACCCCCCAATCGGCCCTACCCTGAGCGTGACTGAGGGTGGCATCACAACCTCTCAATCCGCCCTGCTCTGTGCATGAAAGGGGCGGCGCCCCAACTCCCCAATCGGCCGCGCTCTGAGCCCGACCAGAGGCTGCACCTAGGGATTGGGCCTCCCCTCTGCCACCCGGGAGCAGGGCGTTATCTCCCAAGGGGTCCCAGACTGCGAGGGCACAGGCTGGGCTGAGGGACCCCCCTCCCCCCCGAGTGCACAAATTTTTGTGCACCGGGCCTCTAGTCTATATAATAAAAGGCTAATATGCAAATAGACCAAACAGCAGAATAACCAAACTGGTCGCTTTGACGTGCGCTGACCACCAGCGGGAGCTTGAGAAACATGGCAGGAGTCAGCAGCAGGCAGCAGAGCGAGGGACATGGAAGGCCACAGTAACATGGTGGAGCAGGTGAGCAGGGGCGCCAGACCAAGGCAGGGCACTAGTCACTGTCATTGGGGTGAGCCTCTGATGGTTACTGAAAATTCTTTGCTCCTGTGTGCCACAGTTCTGCCCGGCGCTTGCACCTGCAGCCGGTGCCAGCCCCGCTTGCAGCTGCTGCTGGTGCTGGAGCCACCACTCGCATCGGCTGCCAGCACTTGACGATGGTTTCGATTGCTTAACTCCATCAGTGAACGGTGGCTGCTGGCCCCTATCACCCTTCAGGGCTTGTCCACCTCCCCCTGCTCCCGAGGGGCGATTAGGACCAGCAGCCACCATTCACACACACTGCCAGCGACGGCCCCACTGCCCAACGCCTGCTCCGATCGCTCGGCACCATCAGCAGGTGCAAGCAGCGGCTACTGGCCCTGATTGCCCCAGAGGGCTTCTCCACCTCCCCCTGCTCCTCAGGAGTTATCAGGGCAGCAGCTGCCACTCACACCCGCTGCTGGTGCAGGCCCCAATTGCTCTGCTACCTCAGCGGATGTGAGCTGGTCCAGCGCTGTCAGTACGTAGAAGTGGCAGCAGCAGGAGCAGGGCTGTCAGCAGACAGGGGACCAGGGGCCATGGTGGATGGACTGAGACCTGGCCCTGTGCCCACTGCAGCCTCACAGCCCACAGTTCTTTCAAGGTGCACGAATTCGTGCACTGGGCCCCTAGTATGATTATAATGTTTCTAAGCACATGAAACTAAAAATCTATACAAGGGAGAAAATCTTACTTAAAGATAAATTGAAAATATCTTAAAGGACAAAGCAATGTAAAATCCAGTCAACTAATATATGTTATTGTGGGTGGGAAGATGCTATAAAACTTGAATATCACATGTTTGAATCCACCTTTTCTGGGTTGTTGTTGACATGGAAATTATAAATAGTATTCTGAGCATTCTATAAGTGTATCAAGATGCAGTTAGCCTCTTAGCTTGAATTTCTGGTCATTTTATGAGGTTATGTATACTGAGAAATCAATTTCAAATTTACTTTGGAGGGTTACATTATGGAGGCTGAAATAATTATTTCCTTGGGAGTAAGCATGTATCAAACACTTTTAGAAAGTTTTAACATGAAGGAAGAGAGGCATTGATTTCATTATATTCATATGTATATAAAAATAAGTTTATAAAAACTTGTACTTAAAATATTTAAGAATATTTAGACTATTAGAAAAAGATGTTATCTTGTGACTTCAATTCTAACTTAATAAGTTTGTAATTTGAATAATTAATTTAGGACCATGATCTTAAATTCATTCTTAGTAAATTCGTAAATGTTGATTACTGAATTTATAAATTTTTAATTTCTTTACATTATCAGCTAAATATATTTGATTCTAACAGTAATTTAATTACTCACTAAGGTCTATCAGTGAGACCATTGAAATACTCAAAGCATTATAAGTATAAATGTAGTTTCAAATTTTTGAATATGTGTAGATTTATAATAAAACAAATATTCAGAGCACTCTATAAAATAATAAGTTTATTAGATCTATAAATAGAAAATTAATATTTAATTATTTAAACATTTTTAAAAGATCTAGGTTTAGCCCTAGCTGGTTTGGCTCAGTGGATAGAGTGTTGGCCTGCAGACTGAAGGATTCCCAGCTTCAATTCCAGTCAAGGGCACAGGCCCAGATTGTGGGGTCTATATCCAGTAGGGGGCATGCAGGAGGTAGCTTATCAATGATTCTCTTTCATCATTGATGTTTCTATTTCTCACTCTCTGAAATCAATAAAAATATATTTTAAAAAATCTATGTTTGGCTCTTATAAATGTGTTAAATTGAATTTTATTGTAGAAATTAAATTCCTGAATAGCCTTTTCTGTACTTAAAAACTACTGAGGATTCATAAAACATATTTAGCTGAAAAAGATACTGGTACTTTCAACAAGTGGAATTCAGTTTTGCTGACAGGTGAACCCATCCAGAACTCTTTGAAACTGACATAGGCTATTGCCATGTAAATACTGATCAATAACTCCATATGAAACTCACAATAGGAGAGAATCACAATTTGTTCAATTTATCAGGAGCTGAAGAATTCTGGTGACTCTCAAACTTTCAGGGATTATGCCAGAAAATAATGACTGCTTAGAGTCTGAATCCTTTCTGTGTTTAATTAAAAACACACACACACAAAAGCACCCAGCCAGTGTCGCTCAGTAGTTAAGCATGGACCCATCGACCAGGAGTTCACTGGTTAAATTCCCAGGCAGGATGCTGGCTGGATCCCTAGTAGGGGGCACGTAGGAGGCAGCCAATTGAGGTTTTTTGCTCTCTCTCTCTTTCTCTCTCCCTTCTGTCTCTCTAAAATCAATAAAACCATATTTAAAAATAAAATTTAAAAACAAAAGCAAAACCAAAAAACACACCTGGAGCCTTTTCTTTTTTTTCTACTCACTAGAGCTAATCAGTATATGATTCTATATTGTGGAAAAGAAGGAAAATATCTAGGAACTATTTTGATTATTTTTGCCATTGAAATTTGTGTGTGTGAAATATACATATAAAGGAGTGCATTAACATAAGAATGTAGCAAAAGGAATAAAGTGTATACTTAATTATGTTTTTGATGTTCTGCGGTTTCACAAGATTTTATATGGTTGTCAGTTTCTATTTATCTTGTTTGGAACTTGTTGTGTTTCTTAGATCTGAGTTTGGAGTCTTTTAACAATTTTTGGAAAATGCCAGCCATTATTTCTTTGAAGACTGCCTCTTTCCCATTATTTCCGCAATCATCTTCTTGTAGAACTCCAAGTAATATATGTTACACCTTCACCCTGTATCTTCCTGTCTCAGACCTTGCTTTTTTGTTGTTCATATCTTTTTCTGCACTGCATACTGGTAGTTTCTTAAAAATAATCTTATCAGTTCATTTATTTTCTCTTTAGCTCTGCCTAATCTATTATAAATTAATCTACAAATTTCCCATTTCAAGTAATATATCTGATATAATAAAAGCCTAATATGCAAATCGACCAAACAGTGGAACAACCAGTCGCTATGACGTGCACTGACCATCAGGGGGCAGACGCTCAATGCAAGAGCTTCCCCCAGCTCGCGGGCCCCAGGCCAGCCAATGCAGATGCCAGTTGGGCCCCCCCAATCACCCTGCCAGTCACCCCGCAGAGGGAGGCAACCTGCAGTGGCAGCGGGGGACGGGTCCGACGAGCAGGCAGTGCCAGGCTGGCCACGGCGGTGCAAGCAGGGGCCCACTGATTGACCCGCTGGTCACCCCACAGATCAGCCCTGATCTCTGGCCAGGCCTAGAAACCCTACCGGTGCATGAATTTCATGCACCAAACCTCTAATATATATATCCTCCAAGAAGTATTTCTGGTTCTTCTATAAATCTACATTAAAAAATAGTGTCCCACTCATAATTATTTGATTTTATATATATTGTGAAATGATCAAAATAACTTTAGTCAGCACAGTTCAACATACATAGTTATAAAAACGTTTTTTCTTGTGATGCATGCTTTTAAGAATTACTCTCTTAGCAACTTTTAAATATGCAATGTAGTGTTATTAACTACTAGAGTCTCTCGGCTTGGCCTGCAGAATCAGGTCGAAACTGATTCTCAGACATCCCACAAGGGGTACCTGATTGCACGAGGGTATAGGCCAGGCCGAGGGACCCCACCAATGCATGATGAGGGCAAGGGAGGGACTCAGGAGGTTGGTGAGCTGGGGAGGGATCACGGGAGGCCTCCAGGGCATGTCCGGCCCATCTCGCTCAGTCCTGATCAGCCAGACCCCCGCAGCAAGCTAACCTACCTGTCAGAGTGTCTACCCCCTGGTGGTCAGTGCATATCATAGTGACGGTTGATCAATCGACTGTATGTCCCCTAGTGATCAGTGCATGTCATAGTGAGCGGTTGAGCAGCCTTAGCGTATCATTAGCATATCATGCTTTGATTGGTTGAACAGATGACTGGACAACTGGACACATCATATTAGGTTTTTATTATATAGGACTAGAGGCCCAGTGCATGAAATTCATGCATGGAGGGGGGTCCCTCAGGCC
>NW_006292095.1:7087313-7089489 GCF_000327345.1 Myotis davidii | reverse complement strand
AGAACCTGGCTGGATATCCTAGACAGAACTTGGCTGGAGATCCTAGACAGAACTTTGCTGGAGATCCTGGCTAGAGGAGCCTGGCTATGATGATCACCCGAAGGCTGCCTCTGTGTCATTCCTTCTTCGCCTACTCCGTCCACACCTTTGGGGACCCCTGGACCTGCTGGGGTTGCACCCCAGCACCAGCCCACACCCTGTCCAATCCAGGACCCCTTGGGGGATGTCCCAGGGATCGGGCCTAAACCGGAAGTCGGACATCTCTCTCACAATCCTGGACTGCTGGCTCCAAGTCACTCACCTGCTTGCCTGCCTGGTCACCCCCAACTGCCCCCCTCTGCCAGCCTGGTCGCCCTCAACTGTGCCCCCGCTGGCCTGGTCGCCGCATGTAGTCTGCTTGTTCATTCATTTGGTTGTCCCTCACTAACCCCCCTGCTAGCCTGGTCGTAGGCAGCCATTTTGTGGGGGCATGAGGATTAATTTGCATATTACCTCTTCATTATATAGGATAGTCACTATACTGTGCATTATGTTCCTATGGCTTTATTATCTTATAACTAAGTATGTACCTTTTGAACCCCTTCACCAATTTCTTGGAATTCCATATACACTTGCAACCACCAATCTGTTATTTGTATCTAAGAGCTCATTTTGTTGTTCTAGTTTTCAATTCAACATGGATGTGAGATTATACAGTACTTGTCTTTCTTTGTATGACTTACTGTACTTAGCATAATGCCCTCAAGGTCAATCTATGTTTTCACAAATGGCAAGATTTTATTACTTTTATGGCTCAATATAGTATTCCATTGTATATACATGGAGTGGCCAGATTATTATGACCACCTGACGTTTGTAGGCAAATTAGCTGTACATTGCATCTTATGGGATATGGAAGCCGAAGGCCTGTTCGAACACCTTTGCTGTCTGCAGTTACCAAAATAAAACATCTCCAATTCGCAGAGGAACACAAGGATTGGACAGTCGAGCATTGGAAAAAAGTCATGTGGTCCAGTGAATCACGTTTCCAGTTGCATCATGCAGATGACAGAGTGAGAATTTAGCGGAAACAGCATGAAAGCATGCACCCCACATGCATGAGTACAACCCTTCAAGCTGGTGGGGGCAGTGTTATGGTTTTGGGGCATATTTTTCTGACATGATTTGGGCCCTTTAATTCGTGTGGAACAATGTCTGAATAGCACAACATACCTAAGTATCATTGCTGATCAAGTTCATCCTATCATGTTGATGGTGTATCCCAACGGAGATGGCTTCTTCCAACAAGATAATGCGCCATGCCACGGTGCTCGTATTGTGCAGGAGTGGTTTCAAGAACATGAGGGAGACTTTACCTTGCTTAGGTGGCCCCCACAATCATCAGATCTCAATCCAATTGAGCATTTGTGGGACGAAGTTAAAAGAACAATCAGGTAGCTGGTTCCACAACCATCAATCTCACAGAACTGGACAGTGCTATTCATTAGGCATGGTGTCAGATTTCTCTCATCACCTTTCAACATCTTGTTGAGTAAATGCCAAGAATAATCGCCGCAGTATTGAAGGCAAAAGGTGGCCAGAAGAAGTACCAATGGGGTGGTCATAAAAATCTGGCCCCCAGAGTGTGTGTGTGTGTGTGTGTGTGTATCCCCTGTTCAAAGACTGTTAAATCGCGTTGTTTACCCATATCTTCAGAAAAAACTGAATCTGTGGGTCTGTTTCTGTTTTGTTTATTTGTTTGTTGTTTTTTAAAAAAAGTTCCATATATACGTGTAATTATACAGTATTTGTTTTCCTGTGTCTGATTTATTTTACTTAGCATAATACCCTCTAGGTCCATCCATGTTGTTGCACATGGCAAGATGTCATTCTTTTTTATTGCTGAATAATTATAGCTAATTTGTCTACAAATGTCAGATGGTCATAGTAATCTGGCCACTCAGTGTATAACTAATATCTTCTTGTTCTTTCCTATTGAAAATAACTGGTGCAAGGAACACAGAAATGCATATGTCTTTTCAAATTAGTGTTTTCTCTCTTTCTCTTCTTTTGGATGAAAATACAGAATTAGAATTGCTGGATCATGTGGTAGTTCTATTTCTAATTTTTTTCATAAGTCTTTGACATCTTAAATTCTTTAGTTTCTCTTTAATTGTGACAAACACCATTTCTTGTT
>NW_006292095.1:7075852-7087275 GCF_000327345.1 Myotis davidii | reverse complement strand
GATGTCATTTTTTTTTATTGCTGAATAATAGTTCAGTGTGTGTGTGTGTGTGTGTGTGTGTGAACATCTTTCTCCAGTCATCTATTTTTTAATATACTTTATTATTATTTTTTAGAGAGGAAAAGAGAGTGATAGAGAGTTAGAAACATCAATGAGAGAGACACATCGATCAGCTGCCTCCTGCACACACACCCATATGGTGATGTGTCCTCAACCAAGGTACATGCCTTTGGCTAGAATCAAACCTGGGACCCTTGAGTCCGTAGGCCGACGCTCTATCCACTGAGCCAAACCAGTTAGGGCTCTCCATTCATTAATTGATGGACATCTAGGTTTCTTCCATATCTTGGATATTGCAAATAATGGCCCAATGAACACAGTGGTGCATATATATTTTTAAATTACTCTTTCCATTTTCTTCAGATAAATATTCACAGTGGAACTGCTGGGTCATACAGCAGCTCTATTTTACGTTTTTGGCCCAGCCACTGTTGCTCAGTGGTTAAGCATCAATCTATGAAAAATGGGGTCATAGTTTGATTCCCAGTCAGGGTTTCAGCTTGATCCCCAGTAGGGAGCATGCAGGAGGCAGTCAATCAATGATTCTCATCATTGATGTTACTATCTCTATCTCCCTCCCTGTTCTTCTCTGAAATTAATAAAAATATTTTTAAAAAAGTTTTTGAGGACTTTTCATACTATTTTCCATAGTGGCTGCACTGATCTACAATCATTAAGAGTGCCATCAGGGTTCCCTTTTTTCCACATCCTGGTCAGAACTTATTTGTTGATTTATTGATAGTAACCATTCTGACAGGTGTGAGGTGATATCTCCTTGTTGATTTGTATTTCCCTGATGATTAGTGATGTTGAATATCTTTTCGCATGTCTGCTAGACATCTGTGTGTCCTCCTTGGAAAAAATATCTATTTGGGTTTTCTGTCCAATTTTTTAATTAAATTGTTTTTATTAGTGTTAAGTTGTGTGAGTTCTTTTGAGTATTAACCCTTTATTGTTTATATCATTTGAAAATCTTTTCTAGTCTTCAGTAGGTTGTCTGTTTTGTTAATGGTTTTCTTTGGTGTGCAAAAAGCTTTCAGTTTGATGAGGATTGCATTTAAACTGTGAATAGCTTTGAGTAATATGGACCTTTTAAAATATTAATTATTCCAGTCCATTGGTATGGAATATCTTATTTGTGTCTACTTCAATTTCTTTCATCAGTGTCTTACAGTTTTTAGTGTACAGTCTTTCACCTCATTGGATAAGCTTAGTTCTAGGTATTTTATTCTTTATGATGCAATTTTAAATGGAATTTTTAAAAATTTCTCTTTCTGATAGTTTGTTATTAGTGTATAGAAACACAACAAATTTTTCTTGTCATATTGATTTTAACTCCTGCAACTTTACTGAATTCATTTATCAGTTCTAACAATTTTTGGTGAATCTACTTTAAATGCATGTTTAATAGTAATACTTGAATGTTGTTTACTACTGTCATTAACTATAACTGAACTTCATTAAAAACATCTTATTTTCATACTTGGTTATTTTAAACTACAAAGTATGCCCTCGTGTTGTTAGAATGGATATTGTGTATGTCATTTTCACTACAAAGCTAACCATATGGCATAATTGTTAGGTGTTTTCTTGAAAGCCATCATATTTTTTACCATATCATTGACTTCTTGATTTATCAATGTATTAAAGTTCTTTCCAGCATTGAATGGATAGTATATCTGTAAGATAAAACAACAATGAAGAAATATAATTTTAAAAATCTGTGTAGAGTGGTCAACAAGTTCTTTTCTAGCAGTAGATAGACAGATAGCTATTCTTCCCAATACTTTCAACAATAAGCTGAATGAAACAACATCTATAGATGATTGCTTGGTTAATACCTATTAAATAGTCTAGACCAAGCATGTCAAACTCAAAGGCTAACATGGACCAAATAAACGAGCCATGCAGCCCCTGGGCCGCAAGTTTGATATGCTTGCTCTAGACCATGAAATGTGCTAATAGCTATTCAGGATTAAACCCAACCAACATTCAGTTACCTGAATGATATTTTATTAGCTTCCTGTATCATTATGTATTAATTACTAAACAATAGTATGTAATACTAAACAATAGTATTATTTCCTATATGAACAACTATAGACCTGCTTTTTCTCCCTCCTATATTGTTACCTTTTTTTATTTAGCTCATTTGTATAATGAGAATAAGGTTAGTGACATTTTCAAACTTGTGTTAAAATTAAAAGAGGATTGGCCTCAGCCAGGTGGCTTAGTTGGTTAGAGCATCGTCCTGATGAGCCAAGGATGCAGATTCCATCTATGATCAGGGCACAGTCAAGAAGCAATCAATGAATGCGTAACTAAGTGAAACAACAGATCTCTCTCTCTCTCTCAAATAAGTAAAAAATTGAAATTAAAAGATTAAGTTTGTGCAGTGCCTTTGCAATAACTCAATAGTGCACATGATTAAGATAACTTTAAAAATGTATTGTTCAAACAGAGACTGTTTTGTGAGTTAAGTGGGGTGTTATTAACAATTATGTCAGGAAAATTGTCATGAAATCAGGTCTGTTCTAGGCAAAGTTGTACACACACCTTAGATATTGAAAACTATAAATGACTTTACACTCACATAGGCTATCGACTCCCTAATACAGTGACGGCGAACCTATGACACGCGTGTCAGAGGTGACACGCGAACTCATTTTTCTTGGTTGATTTTTATTTGTTAAATGGCATTTAAATATATAAAATAAATATCAAAAATATAAGTCTTTGTTTTACTATGGCTGCAAATATCAAAAAATTTCTATATGTGACACTGCACCATTGTTAAGTTAGGGTTTTTTAAAATGCTGACACGCCGAGCTCAAAAGGTTCGCCATCACTGCCCTAATATCTATCTGTCTATCTATCTAACATGTGTCTATCTGCAGATAGATATAGACACAGACATAGATATAGACATAGACATAAATATAGATATAGATATTGATATAGAAATAGATATAGATATAGTTATAGATATGTAGATATATCTCTCTTTATATATTGCAGATAGTATTTAACACAAGTCAAACAGACCACCTACAGTGGGAGATTTGTGTTGATCCTGGTTTTCTCATAGTTTCCTTTGGCAAACTCTGTGGCAAATCACAAGACCTAAAATATAAGGTTGAAGTTTAGGTTAAAACTAGTTAAATAATGATCAAGAACATGCAAGGTAGAGAACCAGAACTAGCGAATTTGGGATATTGGTTTTTATCAAGAGCAAGGATGAACCATTAGAATCGTGTTTACCAGAATTAGGGCGTGAAGTGGTAGGCAAATGACAGGTAATTCTGAACTTGGTGCTGTTTGTAGAGATAGCAGAGCTCATTTTAAATATATAAAATAAATATCAAAAATATAAAGGGACCTCCGTTTAGGGAGAGTATGATGCAGTCTGGAAATTTGCCCTGATACATTAGACAGCTGGAGCTCAAAATATTGCTGTTGTCACACTGAGTAGCCATGGAAAAGTTATTGAAACTGAGTCCTCTTTCTAGATTTTATGATGTGGATAATAATATACACCTACCCCACAGATTTCTGAAAACCTTTGAAAGATACTTAAAATAGTGCCTGATGACCAAAAGGCTCTCAATAAATACTAATCATCATTGTATCCCAGCATAGGGACTGCATCCTGCAAGCCAGTTCAGCGTATGCTGTTATTACTAAAATAAGAGAGTAGCATTTTCTTAATTTGCAGGAAACCTTAATTAGGTGGGATATTCTCCTTTGACAGTTTCTCTGAGATCAATGTTTTTCACCATTGGTGTTTACTGCTTCTTATCTGCCAGTGGGCAGCAATAGATGGCCAAACAAATGAATGAGAAGTATGAGTGGATTCCAGGTGTGTCACCACTTGGGCAAATTTAAGAACCAATGTCCGGTTAAGAACACTGGGTCTGTGATAAATGATTGCTTGTTTTAGCAGAAGCCTCTTGAGGCCATGGAAAAGCAACGCTTTAATATCTCAGGCTTTGTTTTTACTCCCTGCAGGAGGAGGGAATAGACAACAGTATTCCTGTCATTCCTAGGAACAGTGTCATTTACTAGCTATGGGAAGTATCTTTTCCTCAGGACCTTTTGGGTTGCTGAAGAAAAACAAAACAAAAAAATCTACAACTTAATTCTTGACTGAGTCAAAGAATTGAAAATCTCTCACATTGGCATCATTCATCTTTTAAAGGTAAATGAAAAGAGATAGGGACCTTATTTTCAGTTGTAAGAAAATATACCCAATTATACTATGTAGGGACCTAAAGGTATTAAGATTCAGTACATGTTCTCCCCAACCTGCTCACTAATTCTCACTGTGTTCTTACCACAGTCATCCTCATGTTCAACTCTGTCACTCTGGTGACCTGTGGTGATAAGCAGTAGCAATGCGCCTCTGGGGCCTCTAACTCCATCCCTTTGTTTTGGAGAAATGTTTCTTCATAGGTGAGAAACTAAGCACAGCCATCTGGGCTTCTCTGCGAGCCTAAAGGCCCTCTGAATGCGTGTTGTTGTGTTGATGGTCTCATTCTCATAACTCCCTAGTGCGTGCTTGGAGCCCATCACAGGAGCACAAATCACTGGTAGAGGGTGCATCTTCCAAACCCAGTCAGACCAGATCTCTCCAAAAATACATTTGCTTTTGGCAGCTTCTCATGAAGCCTGTTTTATGAAAAAAACTAAAACATGAATTTTAAAATTTTTGTATTGTTTGGTTATTTTTTAAATCTCATGTTCATTTATTATGTTTTGAATTTTCGAGCTTGTCTCCAGGTAGACAGTCTAGTGACTAACTTCTGTTGGTACCTTCCCAGTCTGTTCAGGCCTTTTGTTAAAGCTGAACCACACCAGACCTAGACGCCCTTTGAATCTCACCTCCATGAAGCTTTCCTTCGCTGCTCTGACCCTGATTAGAGACAGGAATAGTAATGGCCATGGAAGTCCCATGCAAATATTAGTTGCTGTTGCCAATGTTTATCTTCCCCAAACAACTCTGCCACATAAACATTTGTCGAAAATTAATTTGTATATATTCTTTGATGAACGAGTGCTATTTTTGTCTCCCTAATGTTGTTCTTGGTTCAAATCATGTGGTTCAGTGATATATTGTTCAGTGATTCATACATGGTGATCTTATCTCTATAACTAGACTACAGCTGTTTTAAGGGGCGGTCAAGGATTATATTTTAACTAACCCCTTAACTAAGTTTAATAAGGGTTTTTCTGTTTCAATGCTTTCTACAACATTGGCTGGGGAAGATTCCAGGTCTTCGGGCATGTGGTCTCCTGATGGTGTAATTGATGCCTCACTCTCTGCCATGAGCATTTGGTATTCTTGTACCAGCATATCTTTGTTTTAGAACCATTTTATTGAATTATGACTGACATGTAAAAAGCTGTACATTTAATATATCCAATTGGATGAGTTTGGGGACAAGTAAAGGCATGAAACAAGCTGATGGTTGCCAAAGGAGAGAGGGTAGGGGATGGATGGGTAAAGTTAAAAAAATATATATGAATTAATTGAGGCAAACCAGAATTGGTGTTCGTCACAATTAAAGGAAGATAAACTAAAGAATTAAAGGCTTCGAAAGCTTATGAAAAAAATTAGAAATGAAAATACCAGATGACCCAGCAATTCTAATTGCTTGCATTTATTCTCTTTCTGATAATAAGGATGCTTCCTTACCCCCCTGGTACAGGGAGGATACCTTTCACATAAGGTATTTATTTAGGGGAACAAAGAAGAGTCAGAGTGTCCTTCTTATACTGGTTGTTTCCCAAGTACCTTTAATTAAAAATAATCAATAAGCCAAAGTGGCATTTGGGGGTGACATATTCTCTTCCCCTCAACTCCTACTGTGATTAGTGTATGAGTTAGTGATAACTATCTTGAACTCCCCACTCTAAGTGGACCCAACTTCATATTCTTCTCTCTGCATATGCTTCCATTTTTTTGTTTGTTTGCTTCTCTACCCTCACATGAGTATATATTAATTGATTTTTAGAGAGAAATGAAGGGAGGTGGGAGAGAAAGAGAGGGAAGCATTGATGTGAGAGAGAAACATTGATTGGCTGTTCCCATATGCTATGTTGTAACTTTGCTCCCATATTCCTGTCTGTGTGTACCAAAGGCTGAGTCCTGATTCATCCCCCCCTTTTTACTGAATACAGGTTGTTTTTACTCTGCACTTGTCTCTAGCTCTGTCATTGAGGGTTCTGTGCCTCTGATGTCTCTGGTAGTTGAGTTCTGTCTTCAAATTCATGTAGTTTGTTCTGCACAGTGTGACATTGAGAGAAGAAAGTTGAAATTACTTTGATAAGGAAAAGCTGCTTCCTTCTTAGAGACCAACTTCAAGTAGAGTTTTCTTTTGGAAAGCCCCTACCCTTCCCTGTGGATCCTGCTTCCCTCACTCCCCACTACAGGCAATTACCAGTGGTTTCACACATTTGTTTAATTAAAGAGTTATGTCAATTACTTCTCCTTATACGGTAACGTGTTTATGGACAAGGCAGTAGTTATCCAATTCAAAGTGCAGTTCAGTGCCTGACATAGAGCAACCACTAAATGAATATTTAATGAATTAGTGTATGAATCAATGGTGTGAGTCACAAGTGCACCATACAATTTGTTAACTTAATTGCTTAGAGTTTCAGTGTGTGTGTGTGTGTGTGTAAAAGAGAATTCTAATTTCCTTCATTAACAAACATTACGAAGCACCTAATCTACTTGATGTTTTCTAGTTACCACCGATAGTTAGCTGAGAAGAGATATGGTGGTAGCTTTCTTTGAAGTCATTAGGATTTAAAGCACAACGACAGTGTTGCTGATGAATTTGCACAAGACCTGCAGACAAAGAAGGGCATTACATAAAAGCTAGATGGATACTGCTGACTGCCGTTCCATGAGCTGCAGGTATTTATTGTCCGAATGGACTTCTGTGAAAGGTTTCTAATGGAAAGATAACAGACTTATGGCCTCTTCAGATGGAGGCATTAGTATTCTGATCCAAGACTTTCAGAGGCATTAGTTTACTTTGAATATTTTTATATCTTTTTACCACTGGAGCCTTTAGTATTGGAACAAATTGATGTCTATAGCCCAGAAAAGCTGTTTAGTGTGAGATAGTAGAAAATTAAATAATGCATTTGTCCTGCAGGCTTCTGGCTCGCACACTTATGCAAAAGCAGTCCAATAGCCACAGCCTATTTTTTGAATGCTGGATGTCTTCATTGGGATGTGAGAAAATCTATTTAATTACTGACCTCAAATGAATGGCAAGAGGATGAAGTCGCTTTTTTGTATTTGAATTTCTATTGCTGTCTCCAGTAGCATTTTTTAGCACTGAGAATAGTGAATTATCATCTGGGATTCTTTATTAGTCATTACCAATGTCCATTCCATGTATTATCTTCATCAAAATGGAGAGTAAAGCCTGGCCGGTGTGGTTCAGTGGTTGACCATTGACTTATGAACCAGAAGGCCATGGTTCATTTCCAGGTTAGGACACATGCCTCTGTTGTGGGCTCAATCCCCAGAAAGGGGTTTGCAAGAGGCAGCCCATCATCACTGATGTTTCTATCCCTTTCTCCCTCTCCCTTCTTCTCTGAAATCATATATATATACACACAGAGAGAGAGAGAGAGAGAGAGAGTAAAGATTGATAAAGTGAATATGCATTTTGAGGGCATTGGAAAATGGATGCACTAAAAAGGAAATCTAAGGCAAAGTTAATCTGGAAGTGTGTGGCAATGCCTGTGAGTATTCAAATTTCCAGCAACCTGTAGTCACACCAATTTAAGTGATTGTCATTTGAGAGACATACAGGGTCCAGGTTGGCTACAGAGTCCCAAAACGCTGAAGAGAAAAGCAAATTGAATAAGAGAATAATTCTGTTGCTTAACATTAAGTTTCAAGTTTGTATCAAGGGAACAGAGGAAAGAGAGGATAAAGTCCTCTGGCATTTTCTCAGTTAATTTCTTCTCCTAATTGCTGTTTGGCCTAGATCTTTTTTTTGTCTGTGTTTCCTTCATGCAGCCTCTTTGCTGCCTTGCATCTCAAGGGGGTAGCATATTCAGGACTCCACTTTCAAACGTGTGTTTCTAAAAGGCAGAGTGAGACATCTGCCATCCACCCACTCTCCTGCCTACTAGGACATCCCTCATCTTTCCTTAGCTGGAGTGTAAAATTAACCTTCTGCCCACACTCAGCAGAGGGGGCTGGCTTTGTTTTTCTGCAAGCTCTCTTTTTTTCCCTCCCTCCCCCTGCTCCCTGCATTTCTCCTAATGGCAGAAAAATACAGAACCAGAGAAATAGATGAAAGCATATAAGAAAAAATGTTAATACTGAACCTGTTTTCTTTTAACTGTCTAGAATATTTAATCACACATTTATACTTGGTTCTTGGAGTCCTGGGTTTACATATGAACTACTCTGAGATCTACCAACCTGACAAATATTCCCTCTTTTGCCTCAATGTCTTCATGCTACATAGAAAGAAGTGGCCATGACTCTTGCCATAGTGGTTCTTAAACCTCTCCAGGCTGGACAGGTAGATTTCCAGATCTTAAACCTCTCCAGCCTGGTAGATCTCCAGATCTTAAAAAAGGTTGCACACAGAAACACCTATTGTAAAATGGGCAGAATTATGGAAGTTCCTCAAAAAATTAAAAATAGAAGTATCATATGATCCAGCAATTCCAACTCTGGGTACTTATTGTAAGTTAACAAAAACACTAACTTGAGAAGAGATCTCTACCCCCATGTTCATTGTGCATTATGTACTCTAGCAAAGATATGGAATATTATTCAGCAATAAAAATGAATGGATCTTGCCATTGGCAACAACATGGTTGGATTGAGAGGGCATTATGCTACGTGAAATAAGTCAGACAAAGACAAATACTGTGTGATCTCTCTTATATGTGAAACCATATACATATCCAACACAACAGACACATATACAGGGTGAGGCAAAAGTAGGTTACCGTTGTGAGTACATGAAACACAGAGTTTATTCTTGTATTATTATAATTATTGTATTATTTTCCAGATGAACAACTGTAAACCTACTTTTGCCTCATCCTGTACATTTAGCACATAGAATACACAACAGATTGGTGGTTGCTAGAGGCAAGGGTTGAGAGATGGACAAATGGGTCAATTTTTATTTTATTTTTTATCTTAATTTAAATAAATTTTAAAAAGTTTAGGATGACAGTTGTTAACCAAACATATAAAATAGCCAGGCATTTAAAAACTATAGTTTCAGCAGTCAAGGTAACTCCTCAATGGCTGCATAATTGAGATTGATTTTAAGAAAGATAATCCATTTATCAAAAGAGGCAAGCATGTTACTGATCCCATGTTCTGGAAGGAATTTCATTAAACTGTGACCTAGCATTGTAGGAACCTGGGTTACTGGACTGTTCTCTTTCGGCCAGTGGTTCTCACACTTGGATGCATGTCCGATTCACCTGGAGGGCTTATGAACACAGATTGCTGAGCCATGTTGGAGAAGTTCTGATGCTGTAGATCTGGGATAGAGCCAAAATCTCTCATTTCTGTGTGCTGCTTGCTGATTTTGCTGGTTAAGGAAGCACATGTTGGATCCACTACTCAAGGACACAAGACATCACCACATATTTAGGCAAAATTAGCTTCTGTTTGTGGATGTCTACGCACTGTGACACTCAGTTGCAGATCTTCACTTCTATCTAAGATTTCACGTTGTGTCCTTACAGTGCTGTGAGAATGTAGGGGTAATGTTACCCCAGAAAGCTTTGATTTCAGTGTGATTGTCACAGCATCACCCTGCTGAAAACGAGTAACATGTTAAATGAGGCAGGACCTGCCTGACCACAGTGGGCTACGGGAGAAAGAGTTATTGATGTAATTGACCTTATTTGCCAGAATATTTGTTAAAAGTCAACAGCTGTTAAATCCATAGTGCCTCACTTCATTACAAAAGAATCGGGGCCTTCATGCTGCACTTTCTTAGTCATGTTCCCTGGCTTGTTAGAGAAGGACAGTGGGAAACATGATTTATGGTGTGGGTATTGGACCACTCTCTGAGGTATTGAGAGATCACGACCACTAAACATGTATCTCACTTTTAATTTTCTTAGCAGCTGTAATCTATTAGTGCATGACATGCCTCTACCTATTTTCTTGTAGTGGATTTAGATGGGGTTTTGGATCTTGGCTCAGGAGTTTATTAATGCATGTCCTTGAGCAAATGTTCTTGTTGTCTCTGACTTGGCCTCATTTTTTAACTCTGTTAACAGGATGATAATACCCACCCTTAATTAAATCACATAGCCTGTGAAATGTCTAGCGTGCGATACATACGTAATTCTTCCCCTTTCTCTCTCTCTTTTGTTAATCCTCACCTGAGGATATGTTTCTATTGATTTTAGAGAGAGAGGAATGGGGGGAGGGAGAGAAAGAGAGAGAGAGATGAGACAGAAACATTGAAAGGTTTCCTCCCATATGTGCCCCAACCTGGGATCTAGTTTGAAACCTTTTGCTATATGGGATGATGCTCCAACCCACTGACCCACACAGCCAGGGTTTCCCCTTTCTCTTTTGATGTCACTTACTTAAAAATAAATATTTTAAAATTAAGTGACATTTTCTGATTCCAAACATAATCGCAAAGATTCTTTGGTCTCCTGATGTTTTAGTTTTCTTTTAAGCCCCATACTGGCGCCCTCTTGGTTTAAAGACTGACGCACTTCAATTCTGAGCATTTACTCCCTCTATTGTCTTTCCTCCTCTGTCTCAACTGGATGACAATGACAGGGTCTAACTGTCTATAACTACTGTTGATTCTTTTTTTAAAAAAATATATATATATTTTATTGATTTTTTACAGAGAGGAAGGGAGAGGGATAGAGAGTTAGAAACATCGATGAGAGAGAAACATCGATCAGCTGCCTCCTGCACACCCCCTACTAGGGATGAGCCCGCAACCCAGGTACATGCCCTTGACCAGAATCGAACCTGGGACCCTTCAGTCTGCAGGCCGATGCTCTATCCACCGAGCCAAACCGGTTAGGGCACTACTATTGATTCTTATCAACTCATTGATCATTCCCAACTTAACAAGTGTGAATATGCCCTCCGGTTCTGATAGGTACACATAACTCACCAAGTTCTATTGCAATAGAACCAAGTATCCCTTTGTACGAGTCTTGCTCACTGTTTGAAATGTGGTCAGCCATCCTCTTGGTTTGGATGCTCCCTTCAGGCAGGCATATGGAGCCTGATTCTAAGTGGGGGATTTGGAGACGTGTTGAAACTGCATTTATTGCCTCACACCCATAGGGAAGAGACATGTCTGAGGCAATTCCTG
>NW_006292095.1:7075182-7075779 GCF_000327345.1 Myotis davidii | reverse complement strand
CCTGCTGTCTTAATATGTTTGCAGGGCACTTAACCTGAGTCCCCTAAGAACCTAATGGGAAGACTCTACTTGTGGACACTGATTGGGTCTTACTTCCTCTCTTATCCCCAGTACTTTCACCCACTGTCTGCACAGTACAGGCTCAATCATTGTTTTTGGATGAAGGAGCTTATAAAAACAGCCCTTGTCATTGGGATTTTTACACAATCCCAAGTGATCCAAGACTCTCACGGAAGGTTGGCAAGCACATTTTCCAAGGACGTATTCAAATTGAAAGTAAGGAACTGAGCCTCCTATAAAGACCTGTAAAGTTGTATTTGTTCATCAGCTCTGTGGTGGACTGGATGTTGGGCCTTATGGTGATCGCTGAAGAGCATTGCTGCCTGCTCTACACCTTGATAATGTGGCTGCAAGAGTCTCTGCTTATACAGAAGAGAATGTTAGAGTAGGGCCTTGGAAGTTGCCCAGGGCAACACCCTAGTTCAGTGGTTCTCAACTTTGGCTGCACATTAGAATCACCTGGGAATCTTTTTAAAATCCTGATTTCTGGGCCTCATCCTCCAGAAATTCTGTTTCTTTGTTACTAATGTTGTGGCC
>NW_006292095.1:7070414-7075169 GCF_000327345.1 Myotis davidii | reverse complement strand
TTTGTTATGGGGTGGGGCCACAACATTAGTAACAAAGAAACAGAATTTCCGGAGGGTGAGGCCCAGAAATCAGGGTTTTAAAAAGATTCCCAGCTGATTCTAATGTGCAGCCAAGGTTGAGAACCACTGCCCTAGTTGAACAGAGGAGGAAACCCATTGCCCTCCTGGGGAGACTGTTTTTTCTGGCACACAAATGCCTATCAAGACCTTTCCCTCGCTTGTCATGACCCCAGCTGTGACTTCAGTAATTTAACACAAATGATCATCAGGGTACTTTCTGCAGAGAAGCACTGCTAACGGTGGTTGCTGACCCTGTCGGCTGCTTACTGCTGAGGACGCACCATGATCGGTGTTTGAATAGTGTCACCATTTCCTGAGGTCACCGTCACTGACCTGTTAGCTATGAGATTTGGTCGCTCTTCACTCCAACACAAAAATCTTTAATAAATAGCATCTAAAGAGAAATAAATAAGAGGGAAAGGCTGGCATGGAAGCCTTCCCTTATGCTACTAAGATGCTGATCTTAAATAACAAGACATTTCCAGATGGATGAAAACAGGTGCACCAGGAGCGGAGCCTAGGGAGCTGGAAGTGGTTGGTACACATCCAGCATCAGGGACGTGCTTCAAAAGGGAAGCAATAGAATAAAACAGTATAAGCAGCCTTTTAAAGCCAAGGTGCCTTATGCAAGTCTCAGATTTTATTGTTTTCCTATTTTTTCTTACTCTTATCCAAATAGTAACATTTTCATTAGGTATAAAAACTCTTTTTCTCCCCCTCTGCGCTCTCTCTCTCTCTCTCTCTCTCTCTCTCTCTCCCTCTCCCTCTCCCTCTCCCTCTCTCTCTCCTTCCATGCATTTGTGGGGAAAGCATTTCAGAAGGTTCATGAGTTGCAGATTATCTCAGTTGAAGTCATTGGTGTATTAATCACTCATTTTTCTAGCTCTTTTACAGAAAGGGGTAAAATGGAAAAGGAGGTATTATTGGAGAGGCTAATTTATCTGATTTCACAAGTTCTTCTGGTTTCCTATGGATGACACCCTTCAGTTCTTTGTGGAGACAAGAGACTATTACATTCATTCGTTTGGGACATCCTTAGTTAGGTGAGCCTAGAGGGTTTCAAGCAACGATGCTAAGCCTCTAATCAGAAATGATAGTGTTGCCAATAACAAGGAGAGGCTTGCTAATAACGTTTCAATTTTTAAATTCTTGGCCCCATTTTTCTTTCATGCTGAGACGTTATTGAAGTATAACTGCTTGTTGAACACACATTAATTCCAGAATTTGTGGTGAATCCAGTCACACAGAGCTGAATTTGCTGGGCTCACTGCACAAGCCTTTTGACATTTGAGGCCAAATGTTCAAATCACAGAATTGAAGGTCATGGCATGTATCAGACAGAAGAGAATTAAGGAGATGCATAACCCCCACAGTGGCCAGTCCAGTTTTCACAAACCTGTCGCCGTCACCAATAGATTATTTATCAGATCAGGAGAAAGAAATGCTCTCTCTCTCTCTCTCTTTTATTATTTTTTAAACAGGGTTTCATTTTGGGGGAGGGTGGAGTCCATTTGTACTAAGTGTCAAATGGGAAAGCATCTTATTTCAAATCTAGACCCTTCCTTTTGCAATAATGAGCCTTTGTTTTGGTTTCTAACTCGTCATTACATCTATTTTTAGCCTGAGTTTATGCCGTTGGACTGACCTTCTATAACTGACATGTTCAGGAATATGGGTCATTAGGTATTTTTAAATGTGCCATGGTCTTTAGAGGAGGGTCGCTATCCTGTGGGGTTAGCTCCATAAACACTGGGAGTGGTGGCAGCAGCCTCTGAGTGTCCCCCAGCTCATCGGGGCAGGAGAGCTGGTCCCCAGTGATTTGGAAGTTTGGAGTGAGGGGAGGTGAACATAAGCTCGCTTTTACATGTACAACCCCCACATTTATAAAACTTGGATGATCAAGTCTTATTTACTCCCAGAAAATGAAAAGACCCTTAATTGGACAGTGAGATGGGGAATGCCAGCTCTGATGCTTTCCAGGACACAGGGGAGAAGGATTCCAGAGTTCAAAACATCCCTAGAAGAGGTTATAACCTCCCTAGGGAGACTGTCTTCACAGCTTCAGGAAACACCAGAGTGGGAGCAACTCAAAATTCCTCATGGAAATGTAGCATAGAACAAATTCCACATCACGAAACAGTCCAGATGCTGCAACATGAAATGCAAAGCCTGAATTTTGTTCACTTGAAATTACACCAGGACCACAAAACCCCTGAAATACACATGGCTTCATCAAATTACTCCAAATCCCCTGGGTAGATAAGGTTTCAACCAGGGAAACACAGTGGCTACAGTGCTAAACCACAATGCCAATTAATTTTTATTCATTGATTTTTGAGGATATGTTTTATTTATCATCCCTGCATCTTTTTCCCTCTTTGTTTAGAGTGTGATAAAGGTTTTAAAGGTTTGCACGTCGCTTAAGCCTTGGCTGGCACATTGCAGACTTTTTCCTCATCGGTCTCTCTCTGCCTGTTTTTCTCCCTTTCTTGTGTTCTGTGCATACGCCTTCAGGCTAATTTGGATCACCCTGCCCTTTACTTCAGCACATTTAGAAGGCTCACTTGTCAACTCCATCCACAATGGAGTGATTCTTTCTGTTAATATTTTTCAGACTTTGTCCATGCCGTGGTCTATTTCTTTGAAAAACAGGGAGTATGGTGGGGATGATTTCACCATTGGCTCATGAGTAGATCTTTGCTTATTATTCCCGCATTTCACTTCTGCATTTGGGCAAAGGAAGCCGATTGGATCCCTGTGGTTGGTTGGCTGGCTGTGACACTGTGTTTTGAGTGTGAGATGTGGGGGTTCTGAGAACAAAGCTCCTCAGTGGAGGCTACAATGCTGTCAACGTGGTGAGGTCATTGGGTAGTTCCCAGACAGTTACAGTGTATTATACTCGTTGACAAGAGTGGCGATGGGCGGGTTGGGTAGAGAATGGACATTGAATGAAGGGCATTTGTTGACAATGCCATATTCCATTGTGTCTGTAGATGAGCGGGGCTTTTAATTCCAGAGTTTCCTCTCTCTGGGTTTCTATGTCATGCCTCTGCATTGCTTATAGTCCAGCTCTCCTACTTCTGTGCTGTACCCTGATGGAAGGAGGCGTGCTCAGGGCTGCATCTGGAAAGGTTCCATGGGCAGAAGCAAAGTGGAGCTGTGTGCAGGGGTGGAGAGCACATCGGTCACCTGGAGAAGGCGAAAAGATCGGATATACTGAGCCATTAATGAACTGTCACACCTAATCATAGCAATGCCCTTCCAGCTGGAGAAGGGGCTCATTCACCCACCCTTTTAAAGTTGCTCACACCTTTTAGCATTGTAGGAGCAAACAAAACAGAACGTTGTTACAAGCAGATCTTGTAAAGATGCATTCTCCAGAAGAGCGAGGAAGCACACCTCTTCATTAGTCCTCGGGGCATCCCAGCCAGCAGGTGCTGGGAAGGCTGCTCCTGGGAGAGGCAGATAACTGTGGGGGGGAAACAGCTTGCCTAGGGTCAGAACTGTGGTTCTGTGATAAGAACTGAAATCAGATCCGGTTGCCCCTTGTAGAAGCCTGTAAATAGGACCGACAATGAATAAACTTAACACGCTGCCCAGCAGGATGGACAGAGACCTATGGATGCTTAGAAGGAGCTCGGAGGGATTTTAGAGATTCTTTAATTAAGACCTTTCATAATAGATGAGGAAACAGACACCCTGAGTAGTCGCATGATATATGTGTGAACTTTTTGGTGTCCTTAAACGTGGCTTTAATGCTTGGAAAGATTAAGGGCTACTTTCATTTTGAATATTAATAGTCGGTTTATTAAAATTACAAATTCAAAAACCGAGTTCTTAAGCCTTTTTAATTCAATTTACAAATCTAATTATTCTTTTACTAAATCTAGCTACTTTAGCAAGCACTTTTAAAGAGTTTTTTTACAACCTAGTTAATTAAATCACTTAAATATTTTAAACTGCACTTATAAATTTAATATATTCTATTTTCTTTTACTGTACTTAAATTGTATAACAAATAAACTTTCTCCATGCTTAAATAACACTTGTAAATCTCATAAATTAAAGTTATAAATATGGTGGATCTTATTTCTTCTGCTGCATATTACAATGTTAATTACAATTTTAGAAAATTTTTCTTATAGATACCAATTTAAATTTACAGTTTTAAGTGTTTTTAATTATGCATCATTTAACATTTGAATCATAAAGAGGATATTTTAGATACATTGAATTCTCTTAACCAATACAAATCATGCATTTAAAATATCAATTATACACAGAAAATTCTTAAATTTAACAAAAAATAATAATTTGCTGGGATTCCTCTAGTTCATAATAGTAGTACTCTATTCTAAATTTCCTTTGGACTAAATGACACTTGCACCTAGTAAGAGAAAGGAAATGACAAAGCAAGGAAAACGGGTCCCCATCCCAGTCTAGGAATGTTGTGGACTCGGAAAAATAGGATGGGACAAACAGCTTGGTTCTTGCCAAAGACATCACCTATGATGGATGCAACAAAGTAGAGATTCCAAAACTTTAAAAGTTATTTTATCTCATAGCCCCAACTTCAGATTTAAGTGATACTGAAATTTAAGTTCTTGGGCTCTTCTCCCATAGCTGTAACCATCAGTAGGCATGTAGCTAATGCAGGTGTATTTTATATTGTTGGCACTTTCTTAAGACAGGGGA
>NW_006292095.1:7069271-7070117 GCF_000327345.1 Myotis davidii | reverse complement strand
ACGTGTTTAGAAAACAACAATAGCAAGGCCTGTCTTAGTGGACTGTTGGATGGGTTGAATCCACTAGAGTAGAAATTTCGTGAAGACAATAATTTTGTCTGGTTATTGATGTGCCTTTAGCATCTAGAACAGTGCCCGGATATTGTGCATGTTAAAAACAAACGAACATCTGTTTGTTTAAGTATAAAGAGCTTAACATAGTGATCAGAATGTAGAAAATGTCTGGTAAAAGTTGGCTATTACGGTATATGCTTTGCCCACAGTCACATGCAGATTTCCAACCTTTTACTGATTAATTATGAGATTGTTGACTAAGTTTCACACCTTGTGTATTTGTGATGGGTGACACCACTTTTACCTAGAGAAGAACCTCCATCAAGCTGAGTGACTCCAGCACTTGGGCACCCAGGTTATTTGAAATTTTCCTGGGTTTGTAGGTCTTTGCTATCCTGCTCAGCATATGTTCAGCTTCCTTTTTTTATTGTGGTTTTTTTTCCTTAAGTTTTATTTGAAATTTTCCTGGGTTTGTAGGTCTTTGTTATCCTGCTCAGCATATGTTCAGCTTTCTTTTTTTATTGTGGTTTTTTTTTCCTGTAAGCTATCTTGTCCTTAAGTTTTCCTTGACTCTTTTTTCTATTTTCTTCCTTTGCGCACATTTTAAGTGGAGCTAGTCTTTGAAGGTCAGTCTGGCTGTTTATTTTCATATTTCAGCTAGTTTTCCTGTCTGATCTTACTGACTCCTAAGGCCTTAAGTAAACTTTCCTTTATCCCTATCCCTGACCACCTCTTAAGTCATAGTCTCCCCCACCCCCATAATCATATTTGCATATTATCCATCATGTTCCC
>NW_006292095.1:7065340-7068375 GCF_000327345.1 Myotis davidii | reverse complement strand
GCTGCTGCTTTATACTGACTTATTGAAATCTGGTAGAGATTTCAAGGTCAATATAAATCTCACCTGGCAGTCAAAATTATTCTCTCTAACCCTGCCTTACTTACCTAAAACCTCATGTCTTGTTATTAGCATTTTTTCTCTTTTGTCAGCTATGTGTGTGTGTCTCTCTCTTTAACCCTGGATTGTGAGTGCTCAGAAAACGGGATTTGTATATTATTTATCTTTGAATCCTCCATCAAAAGCTTTACATTCAAGTGCATGCTTTTTGAAACAAATTGTAAAAATGCTACACGGTGGAAATGATGCAGAACATAGAGTCCTAAATGCCCACAAGATGGAGATATTTCCTAAAAAAATTATCTCCATTAGCCCATGAGATCATTTCTCTTTGACCCTTTTCAAAAACAGAAATTCAGTTCTTTTCAATTGAAAAATGAGTGGTGGAATTTCAACAATCTTGCATTCACATGCATACTTTCGGATTTAAAAATATTTTATATAATGAAAATTTCATTGATTGACCATTTTAAAAGTTGATGTGCACATACATTAGACTTAAAAATGTATTTGCCCATAAACTTTCATAAACAGTGTCGCTGCATGTTCACAGGTGCAGTGCAGGCTAATGATGTATTGTGTTTCATTGAGTGTAGTTGTATTACCTAGCACATTTTCTGTGTTCCCTTTAGCAAGAGGTCAGGAGGAAATGGGGAAATTGTCTCACTTGCTGGAATTTAGTTTCACGTATTCTACTGGAATACAAATTACAGTCAAAGATGCTTTCTCCTAGAGACTCTATGCCAGTGGGCGGATTTCCAGGTTGTATTAACAGCTGTAATAAACCTCGAATGTGAAGACACTTAGCTCTTTTGACAAGCAGGTTTTCAAGGTGTAATATGTATGCCCTCATCTTCCTTAAGAATTGCTCCTAACTCAAGTGCAGTTGTATTTACATTAGGTAATGGGTGGCCACGTTATAATATCTAATGTCCTTTCCTGAGGACTCGGCTATAGCTACCTGCTCTTCTCTTTCCAATGCCATATTTGTCATGGAACTCTATTCTGGGAAAAGGATGAGAGGACGTGTGGGAAGTGTGTGGACTTACCAAGTTACTTGGTTTCAAAGTGGGTGGATTGACAGTTTGAAAGCACAAGTTAAGCTCTGGAGGAAGGATGGAAGATCGTTTAAATTCTGCTGAAACCCATGAGCTTGCTGGGTTCATCCCTTTCAGGTGTGCAGCATTAATCTTAACAGTCTTCGAGTACCACTATTTTATGTCTGAAAGCATTCCAGCCATAATGACACTATGATGGGGGGGAGGGGATCAAACTCGTTTGAGTTACCTATCAATAACTGTCTCCAAATATTTAATAATTTTAGTTAGAGAAGGAAGAAAATTCTCATTCAGTGTGGCATTAAGGACAAAACTAGAACTTGTGGGAAGATGTTGGGAGTTGGCAGAGTTCATTCCCCACCAGAAAGCATCATATTTCAACAAGACTGTGTGATCCTGCCGTGCACTTCTGATAACCAAAGGCTTTCAATAAAGGCTGGTGATCACTGTTTACGAAGGTAGTATTGGATGACCTTTGTGATTTTTCTCCGTTACCAAGTCTAAAATTCTGTGATGTTATCAAAAGGACACACACACAGTCTGTTTATGAATTTTGTAAGTGTCCTGAAAAGAAATTCAGAAATGTGCCAAATCATTTCTTTTTTGTTTTACCGGAGGATAACTTTATTGATTTTTTACAGAGAGGAAGGGAGAGGGATAGAGAGTTAGAAACATCGATGAGAGAGAAACATTGATCTGTGTGGTTGGTTGGCTGGCTGTGACACTGTGTACATTGATCAGCTGCCTCCTGCACATCTCCTACTGGGGATGTGCCCGCAACCCAGGTACATGCCCTTGACCGGAATCGAACCTGGGACCTTTCAGTCCTCAGGCCGATGCTCAGGCCACTGAGCCGAACCGCTTTCGGCCCAAATCATTTCTTAAGGATAATAATCCCAATTTAAATTATTATTGGAGCAGGCTTTGCCTGTTCTTGACTTTAATCAGATAAATCAAGGTAAGACAGTACTCCCAGTACAGTAGTTGAGAAAACCTACTAAACCTGTAGACAGGATTGTGGTCCAGGGTTTGCCAATGCTAGAGTGACAAGTAATCATTGAGAAGATGTCAAAGTGAAGCCTCAGGTAAATGGAGATAGAAAAGTGCTTTAGAGCTTGGTAAGGACAAGGAGATGTCTCTCTCTCTCTCTCTCTCTCTCTCTCTCTCTTTCTTTCTCTCACCAGTACATACTTCTTTTTATTTTGCCTGCCCTGTTTTAGGGAAGCTTAATCATCCCTCATGTTGAGTAGCATAACTCATTGTGGTTAAGTTGTATTTAGGTGCTCTTTTTTTCCTGTGAAGTGAAATGATTTGTCAGACTTGAATGTTCAATCCTGACCTCTCCCATGCACAGTGGAGATCCCCATGTTGGTGGTTTTATGGTTTGTGGCCTCCGTCTCCAGGAGGGATTGTATTTATGGAGGTCAGGGTTCTCCATTCATTCAAATTATGTCACAATCTGGAATGAGTAGTTTAGTGCACTAACTGGCTTATCACCTAGCCAGTGGCAGCACATTGCCCTGGGACTTTTAATCTTACAAAGTGACTGGAGTCCCATTTAGCTTTCATTCCTGAATACCAACATATGGCATCACTGAACACCTCCAGGCAGAGAAGGTGTGATCACCGAGGGACAGTGCTGACAACTTTTTAATTAGCATTCTTCTCTTTGATGTGCTGCATTAACAGGTGGTTAGAAGAACACTGAGGGTGTAGGAGCTCTTGGGAAATGGGGGAGCCCTTGGTAATTGGAGTTAGAAATGGGAGAAAAGTAGCCAGAGAGAAAATAAGGAAAATTTTCCTGCCGTGTGGAAGGTGGGAGTTGCAGAGGGTGGTAGCTGATAATATGGAATAATCTATTATTACACCTCTCTCAGCAAGTTAAAAATGCTCTCATGATTTAACAGAAACTCCTATCCC
>NW_006292095.1:7044337-7064539 GCF_000327345.1 Myotis davidii | reverse complement strand
ATGCTAATTAGACTGACATCCTTCCGGATGACCTTTGGGATGAAGCTGGGGCTGTGAGGGAAGCCTGAATCCTGGGTGCCTGCTGGTGGCCAGAGTGAAGCCAGTGCCGGCAGCCGGGGGAAGGAAGGCCTACTCTTGCATGAATTTCGTGCATTGGGCCTCTAGTATTCAAATAATTGCAATTAACTGAGACACGTATTAATGCGGATCTGTGACAAATTATTTGGAAACAACATGGGATGGTGCTTGGGATTTTATAGTTTCTCTTCTTTCAAATATGCTTCTGTGACCAAAACATAACATGATATAATTTTGTGTATATTTATCCATTAATATAAGAATGATTTATTGAGCATCTTTTCTTCTGGTTATAGCAACCTTGTTGGCCTGTGGGAAATTGGCCTATGGGAAACTGACCTGTGGGAGCTAGCAATAGGTATTAAAGTGATTCAGTAGATCCCAACCAATTTTATGTTTTACTTAATGAATTAAACACACATATACTAGAAGACAATAAGGATTCTGACAGCAAGGAGATTATTGTTTAGCTGGGAAAGGGAGATGTGTACAAGCACACTTAGGGTAAAGAATTAGCATAGGGTTTGTATGACATTGATTGGAGAAGCACAATTTCACTCCCCACCAAGGTCATCCATTTGTGTTTTGTGGATCATTAAAACATGTTTTCATAGAGATGATCTCACTTCAGGTTTGCAAGAACGCTTTGAGATGGATTTCCATTTTGTAATTGCATAAACTGCCTCAGGAAGATCTAAGAATAGTCTTAAGTTCACAGAGCAAGTTAATAGGGGTCCCAGCACTTGAACCTGGATTTCCTGATTCTAATGCTATGGAGCTGATTCCTTGATTACAGCTGTCTACCCAACTCCCACCTCTGTCTCAGAGCCTTGCAGGAGAAGTACTATTGGTGACTTTGCTTTGGCAAGTAGAGGTGACAGATGATGTTTGCCACTAACTACTTTTCGTTACCGCGCATTTAATTCAAGCTCCCAATATCCAAGGAATGACCATTCCAAGAGATTCCTTAAGCCAGAGGTTCTCAACCTGTGGGTCTCGACCCCTTTGGCAGTCAAACGACCCTTTCACAGGGGTCACCTAAGACCATCCTGCATATCAGACATTTACATTATGATTCATAACAGTAGCAACATTACAGTTATGGAGTAGCAAAGAAAATAATTTTATGGTTGGGTCACAACATGAGGAACTGTATTTAAAGGGCCAGAGGTTGAGAACCACTGTGTAAATAAATACCTCTGTGGATTGGTTTTATGCTGTAGAAGTTTAGATTAAATTATTTCATGAGGAATAGGAAATTGAGGAATTAGAGCACCCTCTTGCCATCCCCATCACTGCAACTGGAAGGCTCTGCATAGAGCTTATCCTCTCTTAGCTAAGAAAGTATTTAGTGGAGGCTATAACTAAAATGAATTGCAACACCTTGCAAACTATCATATAAAACATCGGAAAAAACACTGAATAATTTTTTACTGGACTGATTCAAGTTCCCCAGTGGACCTCAAAGCAATTAATACCAAAAGAAAAGTAGTAAAAACATCCAGCTGTTGCTTTATCACATATCATCGTATCATATTTTTCTCCTATTAGTGTGTATTCTTATTCTTTCCTCCAGCTTGGCTAAGGCTTAATTAATATTCTGAGAAGCTAGCAATGCTATCATGATTCAGTAGACCACAGCCACTTTTATATGTTTTACTTAATGAATTAAACAAACATATACTGGTAGACACGTCATTTGCCTGATGGCTATTGTAGAATGTGGCATTTGGTGAGTATTTAAAGATCCTCTGAGTTATTAAAAGAAGAAGCTGCCATTACAATGAGATATATCGATGCCTTGCTATGGATTACTGCCAACCATTTAATGGCTATATAAATTACAACAAAACAAAACAAGCAAACATTGAAGTGTTTGCTTTGTGATTCAGTACTGGACAAGAAAAGCTGTTTAATTTTCCTAGGTCCTGTCTTTGAGGAGGTAAGACAACAAAAACAAAGTGGAAAGAGACTGTAAGACCTAGACAGACCTCAAGTATGCAGTGTTTAGATGAAGTTTCTCACTTATGCAGAGACTAGGGAGTAAATCTATTATAAGACAGCAAAAGGAGCCTGGCTGGCGTGGCTCAGTGGTTGAGCATCTACCTATGAACCACGAGGTCATGGTTTGATTCCTGGTTAACGTACATGCCAGGGTTGTGGGCTTGATCCCCAATGTGAGGTGTGCAGGAAGTGCCAATCAGTGATTCTCTCACATTATTGATCTTTCTGTATTTCTCCCTCTTCCTTCCTCTCTGAAATCAATAAAAATATCCATTTTCTTTAAAAAAGAATGCAAAAGGAGTATGAGATTTGTGTAGTTACACAAAATGTTTCCCTCAAAAGAACATTGAATGATCCCCATACATCAGGAAAAACTTGATGATAAAGGAGAGAGAGAGGGGAGAGGGGAGAGAAAGAGAGAGAGAGAGAGAGAGAGAGAGAGAAGGCGGTTGAGGCATAGTTGGAAATGGTGCTGGTGCAGGAGGGAGCAGCAGGAGTTTAGAGCCTGTGCCCTAAAGATGGGGAGAGGGTTTGGTGAGCGTCAGCCTAGGAGAGCAGCCCACAAACAAGGGAATGATGAGTGGCTCCTGGAGACATGAGTGGGTTGGCAGGATGAACAGTAAGTTGATAAGTGGTCTTAAGCTGACATAAATGCTAGAGTGGGAGGAAGCTAGAAAAAGGACTATTTGGAAAAACTTTGAGAAAAGTGTAAGGCTTTTGATCTAAATGCAGAATGCCCTGGTAAGCAACCATATGAACTGTAACCTTGTGCTTCTAATGGGAATTAAGGCAGTCAGACAAGAATGATAGCATACTTATGGGAAAAGGTGTGTGAAATAGAGACAATTCTGGGAAAATAAAAATAGAGCATGTAGTCCTGATTACCATAAAGCTCCTTGGTAAATAAAAGATGGAGAAAATGCTCTCTGCTCAGAAACTCTGAACCCAGAATTCTCTTGATACACAAAAGAGGAATAGTGAACTTGCTTGAAATCACAAAAGTATAGTGGAAAAGATGAGCATAGCACCCTTATTTCCTCTCACATTGGACCTTTCCATGACATGTCACTGATCCTGACGTAAAGAATGGTGAGTAGAGAATGGGGAAGAAAGAGAGATGGAAAATATATTGGGATGGAAGACATTGCATGGAGGTGGAGTGTGGGAAACCAACTTTTCCTTGGGGGTTAATGGCATGGGTATGAGGGTAACAAAAGCATATCAGAGAGGTAAACCAGAGTCACCGCCCTACCAGAATGATGGAGCAGTGAACCAAGCTGAACCAAGCAAACCAAAATGGGGCAATAATATTCAAGTTGTCCACTATAGAACCTAGTGTTTCTTCAGATGTGGTATGTCATTGCCTTGACAGTGGGTGACAGAACCTCTAAGAAATGATGAGCTGATGACCTGATTACAGGGAAAGTGTCAACCTTATCTGACAACATGGGAGGAATGAGAGAGGGTGTAGAATCTGGAAACGGGCCTCTCAGATTCATTCATGGGAAACTAAAGCAACACTGAAAGAAAACAACCAACTAGAAAAATATCTTACAAACTAAGGAATCTAGATTTATTTTGGAAGGTAAATTCCACGAAGACGAGGATTTCTGTCAGTTTCATTCACTGCTGCATCTCCAAACTTCAGAATAGTGCCTGTCGCCTGCCATTCATTCAGCATTTGGGCGATGATGCGTAGAAAGGTAGATGGAGGCTGAGCAAATGTCTCAAACACTCATTTTCCCCATCCTTTGCACAATAATGGCACTCGCCCAGAAATTGAGACTCCCCCTAACAAACTCAGTGCCCCTCTACAGTTCAGAACTAATGTGAAGGGCATCTATTTTTTTTTTGTCTTAAGTCAGCATTCTCAATTGAAGACATTAAATGGTCACAGGTAGAAACCACCAGAATAATAGATACCATTTTCTTTGGAGTGTTACGTAGGTACCTGCCATTTGTGCATACAACTAACAATATAACAGCGTTTTGGGGGCTATTTTGGGGTGTGTGTAGATATGTATGTATGTATTTGTAGCATAGGATGTTTACATTCAGATGTGAATCCATGCGATGTGCTCATCAGAAATATCAATTGTGATGGTTCCTTTCTTGTTGTTTTCACCCCTCTCCTGAAGGTTTACCACACTTCATTCTTAATCTCGTCTACTTTCTGATCCTTACTATATTTAAAAAAACAAAATAATTTTTTTGACACTGGATTTTGTTTTAATTTTATTAAGTGGTTTTTCAAATTAATCAGCTACCTCATGAAAACACCCAAAGAGAATGTTTCCTAGCTCCCAAAACAGGGATAGCAACTGTTAAAAGTGAACCACGACCCTTCTGGATAAGAATTGTATGCTAATATTATATGTAAGAATTATTTCTATCGCAGCAGCATTTGTCACATTAAATATTCCTTGGGCTTCCATACTTTTACTGGTCTCTTTTATAATTAGGATGAAGCCATGGGACTAGTTCTAGTCAATGAACAAAAGTATGATTTGTTATTTCTGGGGTGAGGCAGTTAAAAGGCAGCGTGATTCCTTGTCTCTCACTTTCTCTTCCTCAGCATCTTGAAGGCCACATGCTGAGATGGTGGCATCAGAAGATGGCAGGATGATGGTTCCCTGAGTTCTCCACACAGGAGGTCCCCCATTGACCTGCTTTGGATTTTATGTGGGCAAGGAATAACCCTTCATTGTATTAGGCCACTGAGATTTCATTGCTTGTTGCAGTAGTTAAATAAATTATCATGACTACTGAAGTTTTATATAAGGTTTTAGTGAAGTGAACCACTTTATAGTGGAGGAGAGGAGACCCACCAGAGGAGTGGATTATAAACATCTCCTTAGGTGGTTGCAGTTGATTATCTGAGCCTCAGTCAGTTGGTCATTCGTTAGGTAAATGACTTTAGTCGTGGGGGATTGAAGTGTGAGGGGGAAGCCTGGATTGAGTTCAGGGTCCTCCTCAGAGGGGTCCGGGAGGTGTAACCTGGAATTTTCACATTTGGGGGTTTAGGAAAGAATATCTAGGGACCAGTGTTTGCTTGGCTGGTTTTGGTTTACTTTTATTTCTCCTAAACATTAACAAATATGTCAAATAAACAAGGCGTGTGATTCAGGGACCCAGCCTTGGCGCTGTAGGTGACAATCCGAGTGACAAAGGGGGTTGAGTCTGGGACAGCTGCACATCCGTTGTCTCCAGCCTGCTCTTTTTGCTAGATATGCCTACACAGCGGTCACATTCAGACCCAGATGGTGACTTAAAAGCTACCACAGCCACCCAGATCCTGATCATCCCCTTCTCTGTGCTGACTGTTCCTGGACTTGAACTTCGGGCTTGCATCTGCTTCTGTATTTGGGGTGTAAGACCTTTAGCTTTCCAAAGTGCCACTGGCTTACCTGGTGCCTCTGAACAGTGTGTGGCTTTGAACAGGGCTTTCCATTGATTTCCCTCAGGACTCAACCGTAGGCAGGCCTGACCCCTCTGAACAGGTGTGTGGGAGAAGGGGGAGGGGAGCAAACATAAGAGTTATTTGTCCCCAAAGTTACATACTGTTTTCCCTTTGTTTCAACTGGATGGTGTGGACAAACTGGTCAGGGTCTGAATTTATCATTCCTCTTTTATTTTATTTTTTTAATGTGGCCTAAATCCATGCTATTGGCACGTATGACCACAATGACTCTTCCCATTTCTTTTCTGAACATCTGTGGGGAATTTGCAATCCATATTGTTCTTGAAGAGATATCACTTCATTCTACTACTGAACATGGTTGAGCCCCAGCTGGTGGGTTCTGGCACCATCACTTTCAACTGCTGTTTACAGAGCGCCCACTGGGTTCTTGGCCCGAAATAAATAGTGCCGTTACTGGATTGAAAGTTCTTTGAGGGCAGAGTTTGTAGCATCATCAACTCTGCATCATTAGGCAGTATCTTGCACATAGAGAGACCTCAATCGACTCCCTTGTGTCATGGTGGTATGTGGGAGCTGGAGTATGCAATTCTTTCTGGCTCAGGCCTACTTGCTATCTCATGCTATTGGGTTAGGACCAGTGTTGCTGGAGTCACTTTTTTTAAAAGATATTTTTATTGATTTCAGAGAGGAAGAGAGAGAGAGAGAAACATCAATGATGAGAGAATCATTGACTGGCTGCCTCCTGTACACCGCCCTGGGGATCAAGCTTGCAACCCAGCCATGTGCCCTGACTGGAAATCGAATTGTGACCTCCCGGTTCATAGGTTGATGTTCAACCACTGAGCAACACCAGTCAGGCTGGAGTCACCTTTTAGCAAGACTCTGCTACAAACACACGTTTTAAGAACCACTGAGTTGGGCCATAGACATTGGCAAATGTACTGGAATGCAGGATACTCACCTCGATGAAAGGATTCTGAGGTCTAGTCCTGACTCTGCTGTGAAGGCTACCAGACATGTCATTTCTCTGGGTATTAGTTTATTTATCTAGCTTCAAGGTGTCCTACTAAATGCTTTCAGTATCCTCATCCTAAAATTTGACACATTTCTGGTTATTTTTCATTCATATCAGGAGGAACATGATTTGGGGTGTTGTCTGGGAAGACTGATGAGGAGCAAGAAGATACTTCTGGGAATGATGAACACGTTCTGGCCTTCACCAGGAACCCCACAACCCAGGGTCAGAGCAGTAACTAACCGTCTTTCCCCAACACCACCACTAACCAGCCGTTTCCCTTAGTTTATTTCCAGACCAACTTCCAGTCTCTGTTATCTCCTGTCCTGCCTTCTGCAAGGGCATATGTCCTAGCATAGCCTGGAGGGAAACCCAGACCTCTCCTGGAAATTAAGACAGCCTCCAATCTACAGTTCCTTTCTGTTTGTTTTTCTCCTCAAAGCTTAGGCAGGATAAATAAATGAAGGGTTATGCATATGTAGTTTTGTATTTTTTCAGGCTTCACAGCCCAGGGTCTGGACGATGAGTTGTGATGCTTTGATCACCTATTCTGGCATTAATATTGATTTCCATCCTGTACTCTTACCACCACCACCCCCCACCCCCCATCCCTGCTCCTGGAATTAGCTCTCTCTTTCCAATGCCTGCCTCTCATTCCCCCTGTGACCATTTTAGCAGGGCCTTCATTTGAATGTTTAGCAACATCCATTGCATTTACCAGGCAGCCAGCCCCCTTGTGGGTCCTTGTGGTGTATCTGATGTGCTGCACTTTAAATGACACTCCTTCTAATCTTCTAAGGTAATTTTCTTTTGTGCTTGAAAAGACATTTGCCTCTTTGTGTATATGTGATTCATTTCACTTAATTTTGAAGTTATTTTAGGGCCTAATTTTCTTGTATTCAAACTTTAGAATGTAGCCTTCTGCCCTCCTCCCCCTGTCTTTGAGTAGATTAAGAATTAACTTTCCCTTTTCCATAGTGATTATTCCCAGTGTACATGTTGCTTCCATAAGCCCAAGACTCATAATATTGTATCTTCTCTTTTGCCTCTCCTCCCTGCCTTCCCTTTTCTCTTTCCAGCATAGCATTTGGGTGTTTACCTGCATAATTTCAAAGTATGAATCACATCATTGAAAATCAGCTTCTTTTCTCTTTTTTTTTCCAGAATGATTTTTATGATGTTCACTGTTTAAAGATGCCACTGCTAATGATGATGTTTTTTGTGCCAGAAAGAATTATTCTTGAATCTGTGTGTGGAGAGAAAATTGGAATGGAGCTATGCACAGACTGTTCTGACACCAAATCAAAGACAATCTTGTGTGGCTATTAAGCAACACAGAAAATAAAAAATAAAAAAACACTAAAAACTAGCTACATCTCATGGACCAAAAGCTTAATATTATGTTATTATTCACTTTTTACCAAGCACACATTGACCATCACTCAGCAGTTACATCTGGATACACAGTGTGACTTATAAAATTACATAATTCTACCATGTCTTCAGTGCTTCTAACTAACCACACAAAGTAATTAACCATTTTTCTTTTTCTTTTATTTCCAATGCTAGTGGTTTAAGTAGGAACATAATCTTTGAGCATGATCATTGGTAAATAAAAGTAAATACTGTTAAGGAATTGTGAATTCCTCAGCAGGGAGCTGACATCACTAATGAAAATGGACAAATGGCCTTATGTTCATCAACAGATAATTTCATTTTCAGAAAGAATTGTATACAGATTGAAAATTCATGCATTTAACCAATGCTCATCCTTTTTATAACCCTCAGGTAGTCACATATCGGTGGCCAATATTCAGAATCTCTATTTATAAAGTAAGATAAATACCCAAACTAATCAAACATCTGTGTTTACCGCTTCAAAAGTGTTTACATTTTTTTTAGCCTATTTTGAAATGTGACACCAGCTATGTGAGCCCACAAGGAGGCTAGCACAGTGTCCTTAGCTTAAGTGTTGATGTACCCACTTTGTTCTTTCAGTTTGGTGACTGGACATATTTTGATCAGATAGCAACACTCTATGAGTTAGAGACATTCATATGAAATCCCCTTTTCCTTCAGCAGCTTTTACAAAAAATGATTTGTTGTTATAAAATGTTGCAATGTTGTTAATATTCTGACAAAAAAAATACATATAAACAAACTTAGATCTCAATATTTGTTCTCACTAAGATTCTTATTTCAAAAGCCTGTGTTTCCCTAGCCCTAACTGCTTGGTGCTAAATTTACTTCTTCGTAAGGGAACCAGATTTCAAGCAGAATACCACACTTCACTTATATATTCATCTCTGAAAAAAGAAATCAATGATGAATTCTGGCCCTTAATTTTTGGGTTTTAGTTTAAATGTTTTTGAATATCCAATCTGAAGCTGATAATATTGAAATATGTTAATAACATTAAACATTCTATGCTTTTTGAAGTGGGAGGTATCTGAGGAAGCAAAAAAAAAGTCAAGTACAGCATTTTTCTAAACGCTTTTAATTAGATCATTAGGGATTTAAGGCTCTATTGGTTGAATTACACTGTAGCTCCTCACTCTTAGCTATTGAGTTTATTTAAATTACATTTTAAACTAGTTACTGTAGATGGGGGTATTAGAGATTTTTCTAAGTGAAAAAAAAAAGGGCAACTCTTTGGAGATTGATTTCTTTTTAGAAGGAGAGATTTATAGAAAGGTTATTTGTCTTTGGAGCTCAGAGATAGGAATGCAGTTTATAGAAACGCCTTCAGGACGTCATTGCTGCATTTTTCGTGTCGAACCCATGCTATTTGCTCTCAGAGGCTTGGAGGAGCTTTGTCCCTGGCTTCTGGGGATGAGGACACACACAGAACCAGAAATGCTGCTTTCCCTCAAGCCGGAGCAGAAAGCCTCCTGAAATTTCCAATAAATTATTTGTTAGCCTTTGAGAGGCTGTGATTCATTATGAAGTAACAGTAGTCCCCCCTTATCTGTGGTTTTGCTTTCTATGGTTTCAGTTACCTGAGGTCAACTGTGATGCGAAAATATTAAATGGAAAATTCCAATAAACAATTCATAAGCTTTAAATTGTATAACATCCTGAGTAATGTGATGAAATCTTGGCACCATCTGCTCTGTCCCTCCTGGGACGTGAATCATCCCTTTGTCCAGTGTATCCACACCATATTCGCTCCCCTTTCTGCATACTTAGTAGTCATCTTAGTTATCAGATACTTGAGAGAAATACCATATTCACATAGCTTGTATTATAGTATATTGTTATTGTTTGGTTTCATTATTTTATTAGTTATACTATTTCTTAATGGTGCCTAATTTATAAACCAAACTTTAGCTTAGGTATGTATATATAAGAAAAAAAAAACCATAGTAAATGTAGGGCTCCTTACAATCCACAGTGTCAGGCATCTACTGAGGGTTTTGGAATGTATCCCCTTGGATAAGAGGGACTACATAATTTTCTTTTGTTAGAGAAGAAAAATATAGGATTTGAAGTCAGTAATTGCTGTTCTCAATATCTGATTACTGGGGCAAAAGTGTCAATCCTATGACTGTGGATAAATGGTCATAGGATTAACGTCTTATCTAATAATAGACAAAGATGCAAATTGACCTTACCTTAGCTATGCCCACCATTGGCTAGTCAGATCAATATGTAAATTAACTGCCAACAAAGATGGCGGCTAATTTGCATATACAGGCTGGGAGCAAAGACTGAAGACACCGTAGAAGGAAGCCAAGCAATGGAGCCAAGGTAGTGGAGACGGGTGGGAGAGGAGCTGCAGAGAGGGAGCGAAGCCCTATTCTTGCAGGAATCATCTAGTTAATAATATGTACATTAAAATATGGGGGACTCTTCACTAGGTCCTCTGGAATGCATTACTTATTGGCTCCCCTCTAACATTTGTTTCTACTGGTGTTCCCTACCAAGTTACATGCTTATGAAAATATGAAGTGCTAAGACTCTGTTCAAGATCATTCTAGTCTCCAGTATTTTATTACATGGTACTTCAGTAATAGTGATTTAGATGTAGAATATTGCTAACAGATTAGTCTTTATTGATAATAGATTTTCCTATATTTGCTCTTAAATATATGATGTGGAAAAAAAAATAAATAAAACAAAGAAAATAAATATATGATGTGATTACACTATTGGTAACACTATTCTTCTAAAGCAAAGAGAAACTAAAGTTATAAACAGCAATACAGACTTTGTCACTTAAAAAAAAAAAATGAAACTTCTAAGTTAAGGGGGGAAATGGTGATGCTAACCAAAACAACCCTGGGCCCTTTTGGAATATCTAGAAGAGTTTTGTTAGAAGAATTGTTGATGGGATTAAGAACTGGTGAAATTTTTGGAATTATTTTGTTTAAGCATAGGAATCAGATTTTTCTTTGGTGGAGTTCCTGAGGGATCTTGAAGAGGTTTCTTGGTAGAGAAAGATAAAGAGAAAATAGTTTTCATTGTTAATTTCTGATCGTTATGAATAAAACAAAGTAAAGTAGAAATAATTACTAAGTAACATCAATAGAGGTCTACTATATGAGTCTGTTCTAAGTTGCTGGGATACATCAGTGATTAGAATAGACACAGATTTCTTTTTTTTTATATATTTTATTGAATTTTTTACAGAAAGCAAGGGAGAGAGACAGAGAGTCAGAAACATCGATGAGAGAGAAACATCGATCAGTTGCCTCCTGCACATCCCCTTTTGGGGATGTGCCCACAACCAAGGTACATGCCCTTGACCGGAATCGAAGTTGGGACCTTTCAGTCCACAGGCCGACGCTCTATCCACTGAGCCAAACCGGTTTTGGCTAGACACAGATTTCTTATGGACTTACATTTTAGCAGAGGTGGGGCAGGAAATAAATAAGAAACCTCATTACCAAGTGAATTACAGAGAAGGCTAGAATGTCAAAGTGATATGGAAAAAGAATAGAGGAAGATAAAGGCTTTCAGGAGAGGTTGCCATTTAGTTGGAGTGGTTAAGGTGGCCTTATTGAGAGGATAACCATTGAAACTAAAAGGGTTAGCTAGGTGAGTGTCAAATAAGAACATTCTAGACAGAGGGAAGAGCTCAAGCAGAACCTCTACAGTGGGAGAATCCAGTGGGGTTGTAGAATGTGTGCGCAGTTAACGGGAAGTATAGTGGGGTGAGGAATCAGTTGAGGGTTTTGAGCAAAGAGTGAAATGATATTTACCTTTTCAAACCACAACTCTGGCTTCTGTCAGACTGCTGGAGCCTAAGGGGCAAGTGGTGGGACTGGACATGAGGCCATTACAATTATTTGTTCAAGCAAGAAATGCTGATTGCTTTGATCAGGGCAAGAGCAGTGGATTTGGCAAGAAACAGGTAGAATGTGGATATATCTTAGGGGAGCGCCAACAAGATTTCCTGATAAACTGGATTTGGGATGTGAGAACATCTATCAACAGTGACTCCAGATGTCTTGCTCTGGGTATCTGAAAGGATAAAGTTGCCTTAACTGAGATGGGGAAAAATTGTTAGAGCATGTAGGGGTGGGGACTGAGGATTTCAGTTTGGATATGTATACTTTAAGATGACAATTGGACTTCTGAGTGGAGATGTGGAGTTTTCTCTAACCATCTGCAATTTGTGAACTGAGTGAGAACCTGGGATCTCAATAGGTTCTTGCAAAGGGGCCTCAGTGGCAAAGTCTCTTCCTTGGTTCTCTGGATGAGAAAATTCTTTGTTGAAGCCAACTAACTATTTGCTTTTTGACACGTAAAACCTTGCACATATTTTATTGTGCAAACATGCTCTACCAGAGAAGGGATTGACCTTTACCACTGAATAAAGTGCTCAAGGCCCATCTGCCAGGACAGAGGATTAGAAGCAGAAGGCAGAGGGGTGATAGTATTCCTGTTCTCATCAGAGCTCAGGCAGGTGTATTTGTCCTTAACTCTGCAATTAGTACAACGGATATACACACAAAAAATATAAAACTTAAAACGAAAACCCACCTTCTACAGCATATTTGTGCTTTATATACTTAAGGTTTGAAAACTTCAGTTTTATTTGTATTTTGCAGTATTAAACTCTAGAATAGGTACTCTAAAGTCTTCGTTAACCATATATCCTTTTTGACCTTTGAATTCAGAAGTAAGATAAGGATTAGTCTTTTTAAGAAGTCCTAATATTGAAAAAGATTTAAAGCAACATATATTTAAAACTAAAATTCTCCACAATAACATCATCTCCTTAAGTCAATGCTTTCATTAAAAATATGAACTTCTAATTACCGTATTTGCCGGCGTATAAGACGATTTTTTGGCCCTGAAAAATATGCCTCCAAGTGGGGGGTCGTCTTATACGCCAGGTACACTTCAGATAGAGTGCCCATAGTGCTTGCCCCGTGCCATAGTGGCCTCCCGATGCCCGCCCACTTCATTCCACATACCGTTCAGGCATCAGCAGCGCTGCTGGGTGTATGCTCGGCTGTTATGCGATTTTGCTGTTATGCGATTTTACCACACTCGCAAAATCGCACACAGCCGACCATACACCCAGTATGATAGCGCAAAATCACGAATCGCGATACCATACTGGGTGTATGGTTGGCTGTGTGCGATTTTGCGAGTGTGGTAAATTCGGGTTACCGTATATTTCTTTACATATGCATTGAAGATTCGCGATTTTGCGCTATCATGGTGCCTGTTAGAATGTTGAAGAGCTCGCACTTGCGCACTAGTGAGGTCCCAGGGAGATGCTGATGCAAGGGTGGACCAGACTGCTATAGTGACAGGGCGGGCAAACAGGGAGCAGGGACCAATCAAATCAGGCTTTGTATACAGCCAACAGCCAACCACAATACTGCCCCATTGTACAGTACAGCATAGAAAATGTCGACCAGTCAAACCCCTATCATCCCTATCATGGCACCAAGATGTCGTTGATGAACTTTTAATATCAGATGATGAAGAGGAGTTTGAAGGCTTTTAAGGTGAAACTGTCACGCCAGCAAACTTGCTAGGGACTTGCCCGGCACTTGCTCTCTCCCTCTATTTGTTATCTTACTTCTATCATTGACAGTCCCTCTAGGTTGTGGGCTGCTTGCCTGTGTTCCTGAGAAGCATCTACGGTACCAGTCTATAGAGTGTGTTTTCTTTAGTGAATTACCGGTATGTTTACCGGTAATAAACTTGCACTGTTTTATGTATATGTTTGATTACATACAGCCTTGTGACAGTTTTCCTGCATGTCATAAGCATTTGAATATAAATTAAAATGTTAAAATCAAATCTGATATTGTTTTACCTTTTATTTGGTGTGTGGAAGGTGTGCGGAACAGGGGGTAGTCTTATACGGCGAGTATATAACAAACTCTGTATTTTGAGTGGAAATGTTAGGGGGTCGTCTTATACGCCCAGTCGTCTTATACGCCGGCAAATACGGTATCATCCATATGCATATGTAATAATTCAATTTTGTGCTAATATGGGTAGAATTTTATATTTTTAATTTTCATTTAACTTTATAATAGTATTTTGTTTGGTCGTTTTTTGTTTTGTTTTTGGTTTGGTTTTAAATATCTCACTCCAACACCCTCCAGTTTCCAAGACAACTAGTGTTAATAGACTATTAAATAGTCAAAAGAATTTTCTGAAAAAAAATTGGATTTGAAGTGTCATAGAGGTAGGTGGGTGGTGGGTAGATAGGTGGGTGGGCAGGTAGAAAGGAAGGTAGGTAGGGAATATGTATAATTTGTGATCCTTTTAGGATCATGCTGTCTAAATTTATTTGTAGCTATATTGAGTAGTAATTATTTCTCCAGGTTTATAGATACAGATGTAATAATTGTTGTTAATGCTCACACATTATTCCATGTTATAAATTTACTGTGATATTTTAATTGTTTCTCTATGGATGGACAATAACGATGACTTTCCTTTTTTAATTTTTTTTTCTATACTGACTGTATTGCTTCTAAAGCACTTTATGCAGTGTCTGGCACAGAGTGAGCACACAATGAATGCAAGCTGTTACTCTTGACAAATTTAAAACATAATAAGTGCTGGAGCCAAAATTTGAACACGTTTCTCTCTATCTCCTAAGCCTATGCTCTGTCATTTGAGCCCAGTGTCTGACCTTATCGTGGATATTTCCTTAAGCACAATGTTTCACACTAAACTTTTGACTTAAAAATTAAACTTGAATCTTTCCTCCAAAGCTAGTTCTCCCCTACCTGCATTTAAAAATAGTATCAATATTGCTCATGTTCCTTGACTCACTTGTGCCTGAAATTTGATTATTAACCTGTACATTTTATTAACACTTTGATAATCTCATTAGTCCCAAGGATATGTGGATTGTATTCTACCCAAGTTCCCCAAATATTGGCTCTATTTATATTCATTTTTATCATCCTCGTTGAGATATTTATGACTTCGAAAAGTGCATGCTTTTGTCTTTAATCCATCAAATAGGAGGTCTTTTTTAATTACCAAATTAATTTGGTAGAACAAGCTTTAAGTATGTAATTTTCTGCCTAAAACAAGCCAAAATACACCTTTTAATCTCGAGGTGGAAAGTCACTGAGCAATGGCATTTTAGGAGGAAGGGACATTGTCTAGGTCAAGGCATCTTCTCCCGCATTTCAGGAGGCTGTGCTTGAGCTGTGGCTTGGTTATATGCATTACTGGAATTTATACTTCTTCCTAAGAGAAATATTTGATTTTTTAGGTAATTCAGATTATGAGCATGTTTTTTCTAAACTCAAGGTAAATGTGCCTTTTATTGCTTTTCACATGCTTATTTTTAATTTTTCCTTTTGAAGTTCAGAATAAGTGTAACTTTTTCAAGACATAATTTTCAAATCCAGAATGACCACTACTATACTCCCATTCTATTCCATTCCAAGGAGTAACTTCTGACTTTTATGTTGCTAATATAACAAACTTTCTGGTTCTTTTGCTATATTGGTCAGCCAGTTCTGGACACACTAAAAATCCTCTTAAAATTGGGACCTTAGAATTTAAAACATCTGTCTAAATGAAGCCTGACAAAATCGAATTTATTAATTCATCAGCAATTTTCAGTACTTTGTGCAGATTCAATAATATGCGCCAGATTAATAATGTTTGGGATAGATACTAACCATGAAACAGGAGAGACCACAAATACAAACATTAAATTTAAAAATGGACGTTATTGTCAAGGTAACTAATTGACATTTAAAAAAATCCTTCCAAGTTTTTTAGTGTGTCTGTTCAGTCCCACATGAAATAGAAAAGAGAAACTGGTCATCGGGAGTTTTAAGTCTTAATGGACAGGCCTCCAAATCTCTGATTCATCCATGATCATCACAGAGTGAAACAGACCGCATCTAATCATTGTGAACAAATTAGGTTCTGAACATCTTGTCCTTCCTAAATTCAGAGTGACATCTCACAGCCAACTGCTAGTGCCATCTACTGACAGTGGCCAAATTAGTTGAATTTGTGTATCTGCTAAATTCCCTTGCCATCAAGAACTCAAGATATTCAGTCTTTATCCCCCATCACCAGTTGAAGGTGTGTGTGTGTGAGTGGCCATAGTCTCTCTGTTTCAGACACTGGTACCCAAGAAGTTGTCCTGGAGCAGATTAAATTGGGTTACCCATCTGGGTGGCTGTTACGGAGGGAATTTGGCTTGGAAGGTGGAAACTGTCACATTTTAATATGTGTTATTCTTCTGAGGAGCAATATGGTTCTTCCCGCAATGCTGAACTCCTGATTAGCAGAGCGACCCGAGAATTCATATCCTTCCAGTTATTGTAACAGATAAGTGTCAAGGCACAGAGAACACTAAAGGTTTTTGGTTTATTTATTTTATTTTAATGTATTTGTTACCTACCCACAACCTCCATGAGCCTAAGAGGTATTGATTCAAAAACACCATTCATAGGAGCAGTGGGGAGATCAATATATTAGCTTAGGATGATTCTCAAGAACAGAGAAAAATATTTTAATTATTTTTTCTGGCATGAGAGGCTCAAAGTGGTTAACAAGGGGCTGCTGGAGTAGAGACTCCAGGCAGGAAATGTGTGCTGCCTCTAAAGGCAGGGAGATGGGAGGGGCTTGGGAACTGGCCAATCGATTGGCTGCCTCCTGAGACTTGGCTGCAGCTTGCTGTATAATCATATCTAGAGAATGACCCTTAAGGGAAAACTGAGGTCCGTTATCTCTGCCTATAATGAATTAAGGATATTTATATTCACTCACCAAGACATCAATGCCAAGCTCCTTGTCAGAGTCTGTTAAGGGAAGAAAGGAAACGAAAAATAAAAAAGGAAGACACAGCAACCCCAGGGAACTTCTATTCTGCTTTTGTCAGAGCCTTCCCTAAGAGCCAGAGCATGGTGCCGCCTCTGCTCACACTGCCCTGGCTTCTCCAGTTACCTCAGTTCCCTCTTTTCCTCACTCTACCCCATTCTGTCAGTAAGTTTGACCACTTATGTTCCAACATATATTTCTAGTTCCTTTATTTCCTCCACACTCAATGCTATTTTCTTGTGCTAGGCACCATTTCATAGTCCCTGTCATTAAAACGGCCTCCTAATCAGTCTCTTACACTGGCCTCCTTGACGCCCATTCTTCACCGCATCCTTTACCTGGAAAATTGGGCGGCATCACTCCCTGACTTAGACCCCTTGATGGCTCTTCACTGACTTTACCATGAAATGTTTACTTTATCCTTCAAGGGCCAGCACCATTTGGCTCCTATCACACTAACATAGCCTCTGCTTGAGTCTCAATATCATAAGACAGCGGTCATCAAACTGTGGCTCGTGAGCCACAGTTTGCCAAGCGGCAGTTTGCCGACCACTGCTCTAAGTTACCATGCTATTTTATATAATAATTTGATCGAATGCCGTGCTTCTATGACAGGAGAAATTCATAAAGTCATGAGATACAAATTCTGAGAAGCAAAACACAAAATACAGGGTAGGTGGGAGGGTGTTAGTGACTGTAGTAATTAAAGACTGATTACCATCCACCTTACTATTTGCCTCAAAGTTTATTCTGGTGCTGATGATTATCATAATTGTATCTATACCCCCAGGGCTGAGGCAATATTTGGTCTTACATACCTTCAGGGTGACCTTACTGAGAAATGGACAAGGCAACTAATATACATTTTTTTTCTAAAATGTATTAATATTTTCAGAACTTAGAAAGAGTTAGGAAGAAACTGTTTTAGTATGTGCTTCACAATGGGACTTTATTTGAGAAATATCTCATTTAATCCCAATGGTAGGAAACTATTACCCCATTCTATGGAGGCATAGTCTGATGCATAGAAGGCTGTAGGTCATTTTTTATTCCACAGCCTGATTAATTTCCAGTGTGTTAAGCCACGTACCCTGAAGCTTTGTGATACTACCACTAAAATACCTGCAACCTCCCAGCTAGTGCGGGCAACATGGAGCAATGAAAATTGCAAAGGCTTTGCCTATAAAGAGACTTTGCTTGCCAATCTGTGTAGCCCTTTTTACTAACAATTAGGCCCTGAGTTTTAATTTTGCTGTGGTTTGGTTTTCTGATATATAACATGCAGCTATCAGAACCTAAGGAGGTGTTCCACGAATCACATGAAAACATCACATGTAACACAATGGTAGCGACAGGCCTTGATGTCTGAGGTAGGAGTTGTACATGGCCTCCTGGCTGTGGGTCCTCCCTGGTGCCCATTTCATTCCTGTCTTTCTGCAGCTTGGGGACCACTCGGGGGACTAGCTGACTATTTCTCAATGCTTTAAATGTCATACTGCTTTTTCTTTTTTTTTCTAGGCAGTCATTTACCTTTGACAGTGATGGATTATTATTCAGCTCTGATTCATAGCAGGGTTGCCATATAAGGAGAGATTGGCATATCAATGAGGAGTGCTGCTGTTTTAAATATGGAAAATATTTTCAGTAATTTCCTAATTAGCATGAATAGATATAAAAGCCATTTGCTGAGCCCTGCGAGGAGCATGTTCTAATTCCTGTTATGCATACGTATGCTAAATTGCCTCTGCAATAGTAATTCGCCCAGCACAAGCCATCTGATGCTATTCATCCCCTAAATGCATACCTGAGTGCCCAGATTGAGGACAGTGAGCCAGAAGATGTTCGATCCTGGTACTGATGCCAATTTTGCATGGGGCCCAAGGAGACTTTAGAAATCTCAGTCTGTCACCTTCTGATAAATATGAAAAAAGATTTTTGCCCTTTCTTACTTCATGGGAAATGAGTAAAGATTTGAGTCTGAATAAAGAATTAATTTTAGAGTCAAAATATAATGAACAATTATTTTTAACTTGCTTTTATTTTAATCATCCTTGGCTTGTTTGCTCCAGGAGATCAAAGCCAATGATAATCACAATGACTGATTTGTCAGGAGGGAATTGGGTAAGGAAATATGATTAAATAATGTCTGTCTTTAAAACTAGAAAAAAAGGCAAAATGAGTTTAGTATTGCTGTTTGTATGAAATTATAGGGTGAAAGGATAAGGGGTCAAATATATGGTGATGGAAGATGATTTCACTTTGGGTATTGGGCACACAATGCAATATTCGGCTCATATATCATAGAAATGTACACTTGAAATCTATATAATCTTATTAACCAACTAGTAGCCCATCGTGCCATACATATCGCGCAGTAGGCCGCCCGCCACTTCCATGGGAGCTGGCGGGAACCGCGGTGCACTGCTGGGAGCCATGCAGCTTCCACGGGAGGTGGAAGCAAGTCCCTGGCTCCCTCGGGACGCGCGCAGATTCCACGGGAGGCAGGAGGGGGCCACGCTATTTCTGTGGCAGGTGGGCCCGCCGTCTCCTCTCCAGACCTGCAATCAGCTGCAGAAGCTGCGGGCCAGCCCCCCTGTCCCTGTCCGTGTCTGCGCTGGCTCCAGGGGGCCGTCCCGAGCCAGGGTGCAGCTGCTCTCCACACCCCTGCCTCTGTCTCATCTCTGCTCTGGGCCTCACCTGTGAGCACAAGCCCCTCCTGTCTGGTAGTGACCTGTTATGGAGATCCAGCCTAATTTGCATATTTCCTCTCTAGATAGATAGATAGATAGATGTCACCCCAATAAGTTTAATTTAAAAAAAAAAAGTATCACACATTTCCAACTCATGGGAGATTCCTGGAGATAGCTGGAGAGGCTCCCCTGAGTGTTACCATTGTAGAGGCAGAAGCAGCCTTATTTTCCAGTGCAGCCTCTGACTGAGCCTTAAGGAAACCCCAGCTGAGAGGTGGGAAGTGACTTTCCGTGGATCATACAACTTACTGCTCATGAGACTGGACACTGAGTCTTGAGACTCCCTATCATGGAACCCCTGCACCAGACCCAGGCAGAATCCCAAACCATAGTATACAACCCGGGTCACAATGTTATAAGTAAGATTTAGCGGATGATTTTATGCTGTGCTCAACACCTAAGCAGTTTTAGTCTAGTTACCATTCTTCTTAGAAGGTGAAGATTGTCAGAGTCTGTGGAACATTACAGTTGCTGCTGATCTTACAGAGAGCATAGCATCCCACCTGATGGATATGCCTTATGAAATTGAAATGAAATTTGGTGTTGAGTAATTTTATGTGTCAAATGTCTGATCTTACAGAGAGCATAGCATCCCACCTGATGAATATGCCTTATGAAATTTGGTGTTGAGTAATTAATTTTATGTGTCAAGATGG
>NW_006292095.1:7015662-7044220 GCF_000327345.1 Myotis davidii | reverse complement strand
TTTGTTTTATTTTATTTAAGATTGCAGATAGGAAATCTATAATCTCTAGAAAGAATTGATTTCTCATGGGAGAGGAATTTCTAGATAACCAAACTGATACAAACACGCTGATCATCTTGGCTGGAAATGTCTTTAAGCAATTCTATGAGGCCTTTGCTTGGCATAGCAGACAGAGCAGATCTGCATTTAGTGTTTGAGTGACATGGGGTTTTCATTATGAACATTATTGTTCTACTGGCCTCTGGAAAAAAAGGGGGCTCAGGAGACACTAAAGCCTTTATTCCTAGTTCTCCTTTCTAACCGGAGGGCTGCAGGGTGCTCTGTGCCTTGAAATCTTAGAAACGGTTTTATACTTTTATTTAATCAAAATTTTCTTTAACTATTTTTTTCTGTTTCTTTTCCTTCCTTTTCATCCAGTCACCTATAGCATCCCTTTCCCCATTCATTATTTACTTAAAAAATTTCAGGGTGCTTAAATAATTGAATTGATGCATTTATTTGCAAAGTAACCACAAATAGACTGTGATGATAAACCACTAATGTTTGGTGCAGTGGCTTTACAGCTTTAATATTAGTTTTTATAAAAAAAAGATTACAGTGGTTCCCGTTTGCTTGTTTGCATTTAAATAGTTGAGACTCTGAGTGAACTTATGGAAAGAGAGTATTTTTCTAATAGGTCTCATCAAGCAGGGAATCTTTCTAGAAGATATCTCTTCATGTTTGGAGCTTTTGAGAATGGGAAATATAAATGTTCTGTTATAGAGAACCTATGATCGTTAACTTACCATGTCTAGTTTTTCATAATACATTAAATGAATTAGAGAGATGTTGACTATCAATATGACTATTAGCATAACAGACATGGCTTTAAACAATAGCCCTCCGTTTGGTAAATTAGATTCCACCTGAATTACACAAAAGATGTCATTATTTAATGATAGCCCAATACTAGATCATTATATCACCATGTCCTTTAATTTTAATTATTTTTTTAAATTGGATGTTTTATGTGTTTACTCCCATAAAATGAGGAACCGCAGCGTTATTATTCTTGGTAGCTTGTAACTGAAAATACTCAAAAACATACCCCCAGAAGAAGGCAACACTTTAGAAATTGTTTCTTTGTAGGGGACGATCCACAATTCAAAATAATTTTCTGTTTTCACAGCCTCTAGAAATGGTCTATAGGGATTGTCAAAATGGCATGTCGTGGCAAGTGTACACTTTGGTTGGGTTCCCCCCGCCTCCTGCCATATGCTTCCACTATTTTAATAGCATTTTCTTATTATACACTCAGGCCTTTATTTGCCAGAATCCAGCTGTCTATCAGCCATGTATATGACTGTCATTAGCTTATGTGGGAATACTTATTAATCAGGTCCCTTCTTCCTTAATGTATTTTTCCCCATTTTCTTTTCATCACTATAGTAACCCTGTGAGAAGATGAGTGCCCTTCAGCTTCCTTCGGTAGCTCCTTTTCACGAAGCGAGTACTTGATAAACAATAATTAAATCATTTCAAATATTCTACTTCCCAATTTTCTTTATTTCCTATTGCTTCCTGAATGCTGACCTTACCTTTTTTAATTTCTTTCCTAGAATCTTAATGTAAGTCTTCATTCTCTTGCCATTATTTCCTTCAGCAAAGAAATCAGCTTCAAGTATAGGTCAAAGGCAGCAGATAGCTGTGTCATTGCTCTGCTCCCAGAGCACAGAGACTTCTTCATCTTACAGTTCGTCAGTTTTCTTTTTATTTTAACTATGACAAGATGTAAATCAGAAGAAATGACTTTGTCAGTGGGGCATGCTGCTCCATCAGAGTGCCAAGGAGGAACATATAAAGCGACTCTCAGGCCAGCACTTTTATCCTTAAAGAGAGAAAGCTGGAGTCGACCCCCAGTGGTTGGGTTTCTGGGTTCCCAAAAGCTGTCATATGCAGGATTGGCACTGAAAATTTGCTCTTATCTATACTGTAATTTCGTTCATAATAAAGATTTGCTTCAGGGAAGCCTGTGATAAAAACAAAACAAAACAAAACACGTTTGCTTTGAAGTTAGCATCTGTTCCTAGTCTTGAAACTAGGGAACTTGTCATCCATCTCTCTGCGAGGGCGTGTGTGGGATGTGTGCCTCAGGAAAGGTGTCACGGGGTTCTAGAAGCTAACTGCTTTAAAACTCCATAGCATTTCCTTACGCTGTTGGTCTCATGATTATAATGACTAAATGTGATTTTCCACTTGCCAAATAATCTAAAGGTAGCTTTATATTGTCTAGATTGCAAAGCAAAAAATGTAAACAAACCAACGAAAAAAAATCCAAACCCATAAATGGGATCAAACAGAAAGAGAGAGTGCAAGTTGTTGGTGTTACAAATATGGAAGAAAAAAAATCTAATATTGAGTATTTGGGACTTTTTCAATTAAACAGAATATTGTTGAGTTTTTCTATCTGAAGTCTGATTTGCAGAATGCTTTATAGTGGGTTGTAATGGATACTTTTTTCTTTAATTTGTAAACTATGCCACATCTGTCTGTGAACAGGAGACCCTGCATTTTTAGGTTTTATTGCAGCCATGGGCAAACTACGGCCCGTTTGAAATGAATAAAACTATTGAAAAAAAGACCGTACCCTTTTATGTAATGATGTTTACTTTGAATTTATATTAGTTCACACAAACACTCCATCCATGCTTTTGTTCCGGCCCTCCGGTCCAGTTTAAGAACCCATTGTGGCCCTCGAGTCAAAAAGTTTGCCCACCCCTGTTTTATTGGAATAAAGCAGGGAAAATTTACTGAAATTGGTAGGTGAATTTTTCTCTTAACCAAAGGGAACATCCATTAAAATATTTAGAAATTAATTTGATTTATTGTTTACCCGCATAAAATTTTGTTTTCAAGTAACTACCATTTGATTACTGGGAGAGACGATTTAGGTAAAATGTACTAGTTGATGGATCCCTTTAATAAAATGAATGCTGCCTGAAGAGTCAAATTCTCAAAATGACCTTTTTCATCTTCCCATCTTGCTTGTCTGTTCCACATGTTTGCAGGTTCCATTTAGTTGGCCTTTTCTCTCCTGAACTCTAAACAAATATATAAGCTATCCCCTCCGTGAGATTACAGACAGTCCTCGGGTTATGCCGGACTCGACATGTATGCCATTTCGTGGTTACGTCGTCCTCTCCCATTTATTTATTAAAAAAAAAAAAGGTCCCATCATTCCAATGTATGGACATATGTGATTTATGTTTTTTATTATTTATTTACCACAAGTAAAGGTCAGGAATTGTTATCTTTCTTTTACATTATTTTTACTGTTTCACTGCATTACTGCTGTGTCTGTGCTCCATGTGAGTGATGTAGGTGCTTTTATGTAGGTGGGTTCCGACTTACAGGGAAAATCACTTTACATCGTGGCATAGGAACGGATCTCCGACATAACCTAAGGACCTAATGTATTGGCATTTAGTATTAAAGTTAAATATAACATTTTGCATTTTCCAGTAACAAAGTGCCTAATTAAATTGCTGGCATCCCTTCAGAACAATTCCTAAGAGTTTAGTTCAAAAAGTTTCTAAAGAAAATTAAATAACGTGTTAAGCATGCTGTTAATCTCAAACACTATTTTGCATTATAATGAAATTTTTTACATGATTGGATTATTTGCCCTAATGAAGGAAGTATAGTATTATAATATCTTTCCTAAACTTCTAGAACCTTTCCTTATGCTACAATAGTTTTGTTACTCTTCAAAAAATCCTATGAGAAAGCCAAGTGTTATTATGTTCATTTTACAGATAGGAAATCTATAATCTCTAGAAAGAATTGATTTCCTAAGAATTGCAAATAGTCACCGTGATGAAAATCATACTCTCCATTCAACTGTTTGCTATTCAAACCATTTGTACACACTGGCAGAATTCTAATTTTTGAAGTGTGTGCCTTGCATACGTTGAGTCCAGTGTTTGAAATATTTATTCAGATGCAATTGACCAGAATAATTCTGACAGATTAGAATGTTGTGCCCATCTACATCCAAATATATCTGTTATAAAATTTGGGGGAATTTAGTTCTTCATCTTTCAGGTTATTTTAATTCTGTTTTATAAAAACACTTTCCTTTGCCCTGTTTTAACTTATCCTTTTTAAAAACTATTTAAAAGTCTCTGGTAGAATAATCTTAGAAACATAGATTTGCTACTTTTTCTACCTAGTATTTCCGATTCCTTTCTTTGGGTTTGGATTAGCAGTGGTTCTTAACCTTCCTAATGCCACGACCCTTTATTACAGTCCCTCATGTTGTGGTGACCCCCAATTTCATTGTTACAAATTGAACATAATTAAAGCATAGTGATTAATCACAAAAACAATATGTAATTATATATGTGTTTTCCTATGGTCTTAGGCAACCCTTGTGAAAGGGTCGTTCGACCCCCAAAGTGGTCGCAACCCATAGGTTGAGAACCGCTGGATTAGGGGATGGTGCTATGGGGATGGGCCCCAGTGAGACTCAAAGTTCTGCCCAGGGCATAAAAAGGAGTGACTGAGTTGGGACTGGATACTTGACAGCTAACCTTATTGCCAAGTGATGGCTGGAAGCTTATTTTTAATCACAGGAAAAGAGGCTGAGGAACCTGGACTTGCCGTAGGTGCTGTCATACCTCGGAATAGAAGTTCTGGGAAAAGTCAGTGTATGCAGAGATAAGGAAAGGATGTCAAAATGTATTTTCCTAACAGAATTTGGAAGAGTGTGCACATTTCCATTTGGCTGGCAGAGGATCTATAAAATAGGAGCAAAGCTTTAACGTAATTTCCACCTGATTTTACTGGAGCTGATGCTTCACCGTGTTTCCATTCTGGCTGCTCTTTTCTGGGCTTCTCAGAGACCAATAACTAGTTCATTTCAGCCCTCAGTTTACCTGGGTTCAATGGAGATCAGAAAACTAGATTTCACAGGTGTATTAAGGGTCATGAGTATGTATATATGAAAATGTCATGGAAATAATACATAATAGCAATATCCTTTGACTCTCCCATAAGGAAAGGGGATTTTTTATTCATTAATAAAAGGGGTTGCTATTAGCTATTCATGGCAGAGAAGTTATTCCTTGAATAATCATTTACAGGCAGGCAATAGTCTAAGTGCGGAAGATACTATGTGAACAAAAGGGCAAAAGCATTTGTACCCATTGCTCTCATGCAATTTACTTGGGAGGTGGGGAGGAGCAGACATTAACCCAAATTATTACAGTGGTGAATGTTTACAAGCTAGAGGTAGCTTTCTGAAGACAAGAATTGTGTTTTTATGGGGACAATAGCCAGGGGGGCTGACTTAGACATAGGGATCAGGGTAATTACCCTCAAGTTTGGCTGCTACCCAAGGGGGAGGAAGAATCAAGCACAGATGTTTGGAAAAGCATTGCAGACAGAAACATGTGGCTTACCCAGCAGAGGTGGGGGAAGGGGAAGGCTGGGGTGAGAGGGACTGGAGAGGAGTCAATGGCCTTCACTTTGGGTTGTTTAGGTCAATTTAAGGAATATGGTCTTTATCAAAGGGCTTTTGGAAACCAATAGAGGGTTTTTCAGCAGAAAAAAAATATTTCTGGCTGAAGTGTGGATAACTGTTTGTTGTGGGTACCAGAACTGATAGGAGACACGAGTGAAAAAGCTATTTCAGTAATCAGGGAAAAGAAGATGCTAACTTAAAGTAGAACATAATAGAAAGAAATGACTGAGTGATGAAATATTTTCATAGTCTAATTGGTGGAACTTAGGAATAGATTGCAAATGGAAGTGAGAGAAATGGGTGAGAATCAAACATGACCTCTACCTATGTAATTTTATAAGTTTTATTAAGATACTAGAGGTCTGGTGCATGAGTTCATGCACTAGTTGGGTCCCTCGGCCTGGCCTGTGGGATCGGGCTGAAACCAGCTCGCTGACATCCCCTGAGGGGTTCCAGATTGTGAGAGGGTGCAGGCCAGGCTGAGGGACCCCACTGGTGCATGATCAGGGCCGGGGAGGGACCAGGATGGCTCCAGGGCATGTCCAGCCCATCTCACTCAGCAAGCTCACCTATCAGTCAGAGCAGCTGCCCCCTGGTGGTCAGTTCATGTCATAGCGAGCAGTTGAGCCTTAGCATATCATTAGCATATTATGCTTTGATTGGTTGAACAGCCAACCAGTCAACCGGACAAAAGCATATTAGGCTTTTATTATACATGATAATTTGCATCAATAATTTTTACTATATTTTTAGAACTGCATTGCCAACATCATCATCTAATTTTAAAAGACTTCTATCACCCTAAAAGGAAACTTCCTCCTTTATAGTTACTCCCCATTCCAACCTTTGGCCCTAAGCAACATCTAATTTACTTTAGATTTCTGTAAATTTTCCATTTCTGGACATTTTATATAAATTGAATACTACAGTCTGTGTTCCTTTTTGTTTGGTTTCTTTCACTCAGAAAACTATAAGAAGTGCATCCATGTTGGAGCTTACCTATGCAGTTTGAAACCTGGTGGGAGGTGGGCCAGAGGAGAGGCAGGGTTGGCAATGAGAAAGGAAAAAATGATGAGTTAGCTTTTGGACATCTCACATGTGAGATGCCTTTTAGACATCTAATGGAACTATCCAATCTGCAGGTGGTAATTAAAGCTCTGAGCTGGGTAAAAAGAACAAAGATGGCTTAGGACTAGACCTTGGTGTATTCTGACATTTTAATGGTTGACTAGAGCATGGCTTTGAATGAAACTGAGAAGATATACCCCTTGAGATAGGAGGGAAAATGAGCAAAGTCGATGACAACATTTCAAGAATAAGGAAGTTGTTAAATGTGTCATTATTTGTGTAAATTAAGTTGGGGACTAAAACTTTTTATTGAAATTCTTGCATTGAAGCATCAGTGATCTTTGTGGAAACTGTATTGGTTGGATGATTCAAGATTAAGTAGGTTAAAGGTTAGATTACAAGGAGTAATGAATGTAGGCTACCATTTTGTGAAGAAGAGTGGAATATAATCCTAATACTCTTTTTGATACATAATAGAGTTTTAGAACAGCTCAATATTGACTAGAAGGATTAGTACAGGTAAACTGGAAAGCTATATAGAGAAAATATGATAGGTGAGCATCCTGGGAAAGCAGAAGAAATAGGATCATTGCACACTTGTAGGAATAAGAAGATGTACACCCTCCAGTAGACCAAGAAGAAAATACAGGGCCGGTTGGAGATGTGAATTGATTTATGTTTGGTTTTAGGACTTGTGTGTTAGCCCTGTTGGCAACCTGGGTGTTGATGGCTGGCCTGTTCCACTAAAGGAAGTTGACTGGATTTAATCATTGGGCATGACCACGGAGCCATGGTTGGATGTGTATAGAGGATTTGCAAACCTAGCTTCATTAGCTCAAAAGTCAAAATCACTAAAGGAAATGTGCATTCATACCATAGTTGACAAAAATTTTAGTTATTTAGAACTTACCTATTCTTTCATTACCTTCATTCCTGTGCTTTAATTTCCCTGGGTAGGTCTTCCTCCCCAGCACTTGCTTCAGAGTGTTCAGCAATTTTTTGAAACTTCCTTGCTTGGAAACAGAAACTAAAGAAGCAGGATGTGAATAATACCACTGTAAGCACCTCTCACATTTAAGTCAGCAGTTGGCTCCCCTAACTTTAATCATGACAATTGATCTGCAAATAAAGTAGAAGAAAGAAGTTGGGGATTGGATCAGACCAATAGCTTCAGTAAATGAAATGTTTCTCTAGCTGAGAATCAACAGAACAACACAGGTGCAATTGTGACAAGGGCAGGATTCAGTTCCATTTATGACTGTCCTCCTGCCAGTTTGCAAGTCCATGCATTGCATTAGCAAACAGTGCAGGCCAGACACCTGATAAGCACCTACCTTAAGTTAAAAATTGCACTTAGAAGGAAACTTGGCTTAGTCAACTTTTGTGGAAGATGGAGTATTAGCCTTGCTGTCGATTAGTTCTCCCCCATGGACATTTTTTTCATCATAACTTAACTGACCAAAATGACAAATCTTGCCACCAAATAAATAATGTTTATGCTAGAAATGCAAAACATCTATAATCAAATTGAATTTTGTGCAAGTGAAAATATCAAATTGGCAATGAATAAAAGTTATCTTTCACCATGCAAACCCAAGACAGCACTGAACAGCAACAAAAACAAATTAATATCATCATCTTTTATTTTAAATAATAGATTTCATGTTTGAATGGCCTTAGGCCATGTATTCTATTGCTTACTTTCAAGAAGATTTGTCTTTACCTCTTTTACTGACAATATTAGGCTTATAAGATGAAAAATACTTCTACTAAACCCTTCTGTTTCTAGTCAAGGTGTATATTCATTAACCAATGACTTAAATATTTCCTCCTCTGTGAAGCTGCCCTTGACATCTCTTTTCTGAACTTCCTGATATACTATACATCAAATCAGATTCACTAAGAGTGTTTCCCCTTTGTGGACTAAGCCATTGGTATCTTGAGGGCTGCTTGTTATGTTCAGGCTTACAACAAAGCTTTGTATTCCCTGGCTGTTCCAAAAAGGATGGATGGTTGCTTAAATGTGTTCTTATGAATGAATGACTTAAAGCAAGTGATCAGTTCTGATGATGATCAAGTTCACCAGAGATTGTCTGCACTGAGGGGTAAGGGTGGATAAGTATGACGTTAAAAAAATAAGTTAATTAAAATTTTAAAAAACTCTGTAATACTTTCAACAATAAAGATAAATTTTTATTAAATGTGATTACTAACACAGGCGAAGTAAGTCCATCTGTATAAAGAGGCTGAGTGTCAGAAATAAATTCTCTAAAGAACTCCATCACTTCCAGGAGCTGTCTGGCCAAGGTTAAAGGCAGAAGAGCTCTCTGGGGAATCACTTAAAGCATGTTTGTCCCTTAGGTGTTGCTTTTGTGGTGATGGCTGCTTTCTTTTATGCTCCTGTGGAAGGGGTCTGAGGAAGGGCTCCCATGTGCAGGTCACAGTGGACCATGGCACTGGGCAGAGGCAGTGGGGGACCATCTCTCATGTGTCCCAGAGCCAGAGCTTAACTGTGTCAGTAATGGTTTTTTGAAGAATTTGTGCAAGGGCAATAGACATGCTGTAAAACAAACATGTCAGGGACCCTCTCTAGTCCTGGGGAGTATGCATCTTTAAAAAAAAAGTCAAAAGACAAAAAGGAAGAAAGGAAAAGATGTTTAAAATTACATTTCTTCTCATTCAGAATTGAAATAAATGATTTGGATTAAATTACCCCATTCTTATCACCATTAGAATGTATTTAATGAGTACAAAATTCCCAGGAGCCTACAGGCTTCCTGCTTGGGCACTGTGCCTGTGAGCAAATACTATCTTGTGCTTTGTTTGATCTATTCACTCACTAGAAGTTTGTGTGTGTTTGAGGAATGGCTGTTTGTGGAATGTGGTTTCTATTCTTAACCTGAGCATTAAATAAATGTGGGAGGCATGATTATTTGCAAAGCTTACAATCTACTTAATATTTAAAATTTGAATGCTTTGTGAGTATAGATGTATATATATTTATGTTAATAAAATACAGACTTAAAATTACAAAGGAGACTGCAATAGGATGAGGCATTGTTTTCAGCAGATAAGAGAGACTGCTGCCACCAGTTTTATGAGCCTATCAATCCTGTTTGAAATAAACGTGTTAGTCTCCCTTAGCCAATTATAAACAGATTTTATAGGAAGTTGCCCCTTCTTAATTTCTGCAGAATCTCACTGAGGTAGGGACAACATGGTGTAACATACCTAATGCACACAAAGAACTGCATTAATAGAGTCCCAGGGTGTGGGAAATATAGAGATGAGAGATACATATAGTGGGTCCTTAAGTAAGTCATTTCCTTCCACATAATTCTGCTATAACACTGATGAGATTCCAAAGTAACTTAACTCTTGTTTATATCAATTAGCCTCTGTTAAAACAGGATTCATTGTACGTTGCTTCACTTAGAGTGACCGAACATATCAACATTAAGTGAGGCCTTAGCTATCCTTCCTACAAGCCAAAGCCCTTTTTAGTACAAATAATAGGTAAAATTTATGTCTAAGCAGTGTTTTCATACCTGTGTGTAATCAAGACCAAGTTTTACGGCTGTCCTACCTGGACGGAAGTGAAATCTCCCCCAATCAGTGCTCCTAATATTTAAGTGCACCGTGTAGATATGCTATGCACTAAGTGCTTTATATGGATTCTCTCATTTAAACCTCACAAAACTCTATCACACAGATATTGCTACTTTATTTTCTTTAACCAGATGAGGAAACTGTGTTTCTCAAAGTGTAGTTTGTAGGCCAAGGGCATCAATCATATCACCTTGAAATTTATTAGGGAAAAAAAGTCATGTTTTTCCTCCTGAATAACTTAACCAGAACCTGTATTTTAATAAGATCCCCAGGTGACTTGCAGCATTGTCCGATTCACACAGCAAAGTAAGGGCTCAAACAGACATCCAACTGGCTCCAAATTCGCATTTGGGTAAAATGACTTGTCTGAGATCACATAGTGGGCAGGTGTCAGAGAGTATTTGAGCTCAACATGTATATTTAACTCTCTGTTATAGTTGCATTCCCTTATGGAGAAATTAAGACTAATGGGTAGCATGAGTTTCTGTTAATTAGAACGCTTAAAAATGTATTGGAAGTTTTCTTAATAGGAAGGGAGTTAGAATTTTAATTCCCACTCCTACTCCTAGGGTTCCTCCCTCTGAATCATCATTATGGAAGAGTAGGTATAAAATGTGCCTCTTGTGTCTGACGCTATCTTAAGATTTAAAGAAAGAGAGTGGGGCAGTGAAAAGAACATTAAATATAGCTATCTGTTATGCAGGCTAGCTCTGTGCCCAGTACAGGGCTTAGCATTTAACACATATGATATAAATGTCCTAAAACAAACCTATAAACTAGGAAATGTCTTCTATGATTTTAACCCATGCAATGATTGCCATGTTTGGCTGACCTTAATTAGCTATAGGCCTTGAAGGATGAGTAAAAGGTAGTCAGAAAGGTAATGAAGATATAAGAGTATTCCAGGCAAGTGGGGGGCAAGTTATGAGATAAAGTTGAGAGAGAAGGAGTGTGACACATTCACAGGACTTTCTGGTTGGAATGAAGCAACAATCACTTCATTCTTCACATAAGTTTTCACTTAGTTCTTGCATTACTGGCCTTTGTTAAAGAGCACCAACTCTGGAACCAGATTCTGGCTCAGATCCTGTCTCAGCTGTGATCAGCTGCGTGACTTAGTGATTTTAACCTTCTTGCTTTGAAAAATAACAGTTACATAGCATTGTAAGGGCGATTAAATGAGTTCAGATACATAAGTGTGTAGGCGTTGCTCTATAAGTATTAGCTCTTAGTTTTCAAGCCATTTGGGGGATATTAAGAAGTATTAGATATATAGTAGGTCCCCCTTATCTGTGGTTTCAGTTACCTGCTGTAAGCTATGGTTCATAAATACTAAATGGAACATTCCAGAAATAAGTTTTAAATCACTTGCCATGCTGAGTAGTATGATGAAATCTTGGAGCATCCTGCTCCATTCCCCCAGAAGATGAATTATCCCTTTGTACAGTGTTTGCACCCTATACATGCTGCCCACCAATTAGTCCTTAGTACACTTCTTGAGTAACAGATCAATTGCAGTGATTTCTCAGTGCTTGTGTTCAAGTAACCCTTGTTTTCCTTAATAATGTCCTGAAAGCTCAATAGCAGTGATGCTGGCAGTTTAGATATGCCATAGAATAGCTGTAAAAGATATCTTGTATATGAAAAACATAACATATACAGTTTGGTACTATTCTCCACTGTCCATGGTTTCAGGTGTCCCTTAGGGGTCTTGGAATGCATCCTCTGCCAGTAAGAAAGGACTAATGTAGTCTCTGTAAACCTGATCTTCTTTTGAATGGTGGAGCGGCCCCCAAGTGGGCTATGATGCTGGAAGAGAACACAGGAAGAGAGGTTAAGGAGAAGGCAGTTTTACCTTATGCTTAGAGGTCATATGAAGGTGCTTAGATACCACTCAAACCCTCTATCTACTCTGTTGGCTCCTTCGTTCTTTCTGTCCATTAAGATAGAAAGTCCCAGATTTGAGCATGCATTAGAATTACCTGGGGAAAGGTTTAAAATTCATCTTCCTGAGCCCTGTCTCTAAAATTTTTGATGAGTTGAGTGTGGTGTAGGCTTCAGAATCAGAATTCTAATAAAGCCCTCATCTGGTAAAGGTGGTTCTCTGGTGGCTTTTCTTCCCTCACAATAAAACAGAGTCCACCTCTCCTCTCACCACTCAGCTCTCTGTTTCCACCCTCCAGTTTCCTCTGCAAATGGAGGAACAGCTAAATAGGACTCCCGTAGACATCTAAATGATAAAAGAGCTATCATTATAGACTTTACAAAGAGGTGATCATGTGGACTCCTTCAGGATAGTCTGGACCAAATTACTTGGGAACAGTGGATAACAATGTCAGAAAGTCATGGGATTATTTATGAGACAAAGGAAAGAAACTGGATCCTAATACGTTTGAATGGTCAAAAGCTGCTCTGGTAGGTTGGCTTGAAGAAACAATCAGAAGTTCAAAAAATACCTTGAGGGTCTAAGGAGCCTTCAGCAGTGGAAGAAAAGCTAGCATTGAGAATCAGGTACAAGAGGGAATAATTTGAGACCACGTCTGCGATAGGGGTTTAGACCACCAGGATACCACTCTAAAGTTTCACGGTGGGCGAGATGCCTGAGACTGTAGGAAGCGATGGAACACATCATCATGATTGCAAACTACCAGCATATTAGAGTTGTTCCTATGTTGCCTTAGGGACTATCTCTATGGCTTTAGCTTTTTAAACCTAAGCCTACTACTCCCAGAGGAGATAGTGTGTGTAAGGAAGGAAGGAGATTTTGCACAGTCGTTGGCCCTTGACCAGACTGCCCGTGCTTAAATGCCCACCTTGCTGCTCCCTGCTGAGTGAATACAGCAGGCTACTCAGCCTCCCTGCGCTGTTTCCTAACAGCCTCAGAGCATTGGTTTGATAATGAAGTTAATATACTGAAATGTTTCAAATAATACCTTGAGAAGTCTCTTCATGTTAGAGACTGTCATTATATTCATTTACTATGTTATCATCAAGCTTCAGGTGATAGGAAAAAAGCCATGACTCAGATGATCTTAGAAGGCTATTTATTATTTTATGCAACATAAGTTATTAATTCAGCAGTTCATTGAGGATCTCAGAAAACCAGATACCTTTGGACTCTGTAATCCTCTGTGAGTTGAATGTGTACTCGGGCTGGCTCTACTCATGGTAACAAGATAACTCCAGTAGCTCCAGCCATCACATCCGGACACACCAGTGTCCAGGAAAACAAAGGTCTTTTCTTCTTGGGTGTATCTTTTTAAGTCCCAATATCTCCTAACATACTGTCATTCATATCCCAATGGTCAAAATTGTTTCCTCTGCCTTTTACTGGTAAGGGGAATAGAGTTGGGATTATCCTGATAGGCTAAGAAATTGCAGGGCTTGGTAAAGGAGAGTATAGAGAGAGTTTCTCTTCAAAAGGAGGAAGATTTTGGTAAGAACCCATGAGAGAGATGGGTATAATCATTCAGTATCAGAGACAAAGGATCTGAAGTTCAAAGCTTTCAATAGTTGGCCAAAAGCTACAGTTAGAAAATGAGCCATTTTTTTAATTGAAGTGTTTGACTCTAAAACTCATAATTCAAAGATTGTAACTTACCACATAATTTATAGATAATATTGTGGGAGGGGGATTCAGAACAGGACCACTTGGTCCAGCTGGGGCGGTGACTCTGTAGGCATCTAAGCAGTGTGAGATGGAGAGGCGTGTGAATCCTGAGTGGGGCAGGCTTGACTGTGGGTTAAGGGCTGTGCACCTTCAGGAGGAAATGAAATGGGCCACGTTGCTTTGACTGATTTATTTAATAGTGTCCTGGCTTTTCAGAATCATGTTTGACAGATTATTCCATCCCCTTTGAAGGTGTTTCTATCGGGGTGTCTTTGGGGCACATCTCCATCAGCGCTTTCCTCCTCATCAGTCCCTGTTGACAGGCCCTTCCAGTGGGTGCAATGCCATGGTTCTTGGTGCCAGTAGAGCCAGTCTGCCTTCAACTCTGATTAACCTTGGCTTTCTGAAGAGGTGCTGGAGGACAAGGACAGTGCAGTCTCTGGCAGATGGAGAAATTGTCATGAGTGTCTGTTCCCGATAAAAGAGAAGGAGGAAGGAAACACATAGAAACCTTGCTTTGGGAACTAGCAGGTTGTGAGGGCTCTGGTTTAAGAACAACACTGGACCTGATGGCAAATGTGGGTCTTCGGTCTTCTTCCTCAGTAAGATGAGTTTAATAATGGCAACTCCCAGTGCCATTCTAAGAATTGGCTAACACATGGGGGGATGGGGATGCTTTGGAAGTTCAAAACTCTTGCCTGGGAACTTCCTGGCACCTTGATGTATTATCTCACTCTTTGGACTTCAGTGCATTTTAATACAGTGACTTTAAAGGGTCTTTTGTTTGTTCTCTTTAAAGTTAGTGATTATTTTTCAGAGGCAGCTGGAAGAAAAGGGAGCATTCTGACCTAAGTCTAGATCATTCCAATTTTTTAAATTATCCTCATCTGCCCAGGGCCTGACATGTGGACTTTATCAGAGAGCACCGGGAGTTTTCTAATGAGAAAGACTGTGTTCCTCTTAGAGACCAATGAGCATTGGAGACAGAGATGGTTAGCACCAAGCTACTGCTTTCAGTCTAATCGTGTAATTACTAAACAGGCAAGTCAACAGTGAGCCCTCCACAACAGCCAAATTGCACATTTTTTGAAGTACCACTGGGAAGTAGACACTGGCTTCACATCTCTCCCAACTTCCTTCTCACAAAGAGGATTTCAGGTAGGGAAATGGCAGGGAACAAATTCTGCTACATTGCCAGGTGGCACGGGGGGTTGGGGGGTGGGCAGGGGTTGTGCTTTTTGGAATGCCAGTGGAGCACTAAGCCCTTAATTACACACCCTAGTGATGAGCTTAGGCAGAGCTGCGAGGGAGAGCATGCTTTGGAAAATATAGATGTATGGCTTCGTTGGCAGACTAGAAATGAACTGGAAGTATTTGGCAGAAATCTGTCCTCTTCAGACAATGAAATTGAGCAGTGTCTGTGCCTCAGGTTTGATTAAGCAAGCATGTTTTCAAAACTTAAAAAAAATAATCATTTGAATTTACTCAGAGTAATAACTAATGTCTAATGAAAATGCAAAATTAGGCCCTAACCAGTTTGGCTCAGTGGATGGAGTGTCAGCCTGCAGACTCAAGGGTCCCAGGTTCGATTCTGGTCAGGGGCATGTGCCTTGGTTACAGGCACATACCCAGTGGGGAGTGTGCAGGAGGCAGCTGGTCGCTGTTTCTCTCTCATCGATGTTTCTAACTCTCTGTCCCTCTCTCTTCCTCTCTGTTGAAAGTCAATGAAATATGTTTTTTTAAAAAATGCAAAATTAGTTACTTGTTTCCTTTGATTCTTGCTACCACTCCTCATGGTAGATACTATAAACTCCATGGTACTAGATAGGAGGACATGGAAACCTGGGGGGCTTGGGGACTGATGCGGTGCTCGTTCAGGTGTGCCTGGCCAATGCCACACGCCCTTTCCCCATATTTTCAGCTGTGTCATAGGATAAATGTCTATCCTCAGAAATTGTGTGGGCACAGGGAAGTAGTACATGGTGGAGTGTGGGCCAAAAGAGAGTATTGGAATCACAGGAGGAGCACAACTTCATTTCATATGGATCAATCAAGACAAATACATTTATTATCAAGTTAATGGGAATAAGGGCAAGAGGCCTGGCTTCAGCCCTGCATGGGATACAAGGAGATGCACGAGGGCCAAGAAGTGGGAAGGGAGGTCCAGGAAAGGGTACAGATTGCTAGAGCCCTGCAGCCAGGAATAGATCCCGGGGCCAATTTAGATCCCATGTGAAGATCTTAGCTTATCTGACTTTCTGAGGGGATTTTAAGTGAGGGAAGCATGCCTTTTGCAGACTCTGGGATATACCACACACTGCACTACTCTTTTAGTCTCCCCCCCACTAAATACTTTCCCCAGTCTTTCTCAGCTGTAACTGTATAGAAATAGGCATCACCCATTAAGTGTCTGTATGTTTTCACATCTGTGACCAGTTCTCACCTCCTAGCTGTGATTTGTCTGGGGAAAATAAAGCTTCATGGTTGAAGTTGTGGCAAATAGCCTCTTCTAACCTCTTCCCCAGGAGGCTGCCCCAAACCCAAGAAACAGGTGATTCACCACCACCATAGCCTCGTCAGTAGGCTTGGATACAGACAGCTGGCCCAGCTCTCTATAAATCAGAAGCAAATCCCTTGTTGTTCTAAGGCTGATTTTTGCACATTTTTTTCCTAGGTGGTTTACACAGGTCCCCTGAGAGTTCCTCTTGATGGCCCCGGCTAGTGTGGCTCAGTGGTTCAGCATTGACCTATGAACCAGGAGGTCATGGTTGGCTTCCAGTAGGGGACATGCAGGAGGCAGCCAATCAATGATTCTCTCTTCGCATTGTTGTTTCTCTCTCTCTCTATCCCTCCCTCCCTCTCTCCCTCTCTTCTCCCTCTCTCCCTTCCTCTCTGAAATCTATAAAAATATATTTTTTAGAAAGTTCCTCTTGATGACCTGTTTGCTTCAGGTAGGACACGTATCTATTTTGGAGTCTGAGAGTGCTGATTAGGTCCTTGGAGGGAACATTATGGCAGGAGGATTGGGAACAGGACAGCTTGTTCCAGCAGAGGCTAGTGACGCTGACACTATCAAGGACCTGACAGGAAAATTGATATGTACTAAAGATATTAAAGATGACACACATAAATCCATGTCTGGTATTTATTTAATGTCACACTTAAATTATTAATTCATTCTTGACAGGGACAAATGTACAGTAAAATTTACTAATTTGGACTAATTGAGGAAAAGGCCAATTATATAGTAGAGCCTCCATTAATGAACCCAACCAACAAGACCTCAATTAATCATTTCGTGGCCTTCCTGCATGTGTAAGAGAATTCATAGCTCTGAGGAAATCAAGCTCTAGGGGTCTTTTCTCTCAAAAGTGATTTCTACATTATGCCTGAGGGCCTATATGAGAATAGCACCTTTTCACTGAACTCTGATCTTTCCTGCTACCCATCTCCATGAACTTATGCAAAATTCTGAAACAAGAAATTACTGAAATGAAGTCTGGTACAGTCAAGCACTGCTTAATGATGGAGATTCATTCTGAGAAATGTGTTGTTAGGTGATTCCATAGTTGTGCAAATATCCTAGAGTGCACTTACACAAACCTGGATGGTACATATTTAGACTAGATGGTATAGCATATTGCTCCTAGCCTGCAAGCCTGTACCGCATGTTACTGTACAATATCGCCTGAAATTAAATCAATCACAGAGAAAAGGATGCAATCAAGAAACACAGTAAACTTGAGATACATGAGGCTGCTGCCAGCATAACATGGCATACCCACTTATAGCAAACTTTTTTTGTAAGTAGAAAGAGTACACTTTAACATCATGATAAAAAGTATGGCATAATAAATACATAAACTAGTAAGGGAGTTGTAAAAGTTATTATTAACTTTTCTTTACTGTACATAATTAAATGGGCTATACTCTTCTATGACTGGCAGTGCAGTGAGTTTATTTACACCAGCATCACCACAAACATGTGAGTACAGTCATGAGCCACTTAACAATGAGTACACATTATGAGGAATTCATCATTAGCTGATTTTCTCATTGCGTGAACTTCATAGAGTGAACTTGCACAAACCTAGGTGATGTAGCCTCCTACTGTGATTGTATACGACTGATGACGATACAGCGGGTTTGTGTACACCAGCATCACCACAAATACATGAGTAATGTTCCATAGTAGCCCAATGCAGTTAACCATTGCCAGAACCTTCTGAGCATCTGATTATTAAAAGGAGCAAGAGACAGCCTTGAGAGGCAAGATTGCCTCACCATCAGATGTGCTTCTGAAGATGAGTAATATATAGACAGGAGGTCAAAATATAAAGAATGTTGAGTTGAGTTTATATTTAAATTTCATTCCATCTCTGTATTACTATAATTTTAACCAGAAAACACACCCAACTAAAATGCCTCATTCCCATAGAATATCAACTAATGGAGATTGTACTATGGTAAAACACATAAAAAAATCTAAACCATAAATTTAAAAAAAATACAACTTCCTAACTTTTTTATTTTATATAGTCATGCAAGTAAAATTGAGTTATCTGAGTAGATTACCAAATGGAGAAATTAGACTCCCTATAGAATGAAGATTTCTGAAATCCTTGAAACACAAGCCTTTGAACTGGCATCACCAGACTTCTCTTCCCACAGTCTTATTTACATTTTTAATTTGCTTGGCAAACTACTTTATTGAGAATATAGAAATGTATCAGTATAAAGTATCACAATTTCTAATTAGGGTATAAATTAAGGATACTTAATGTATATGTCTATTAAATGATTAAACTTGAAACCAGGTTGCAGTTGTAATTGTGTTGTACAAGACCTCAATTAACTATGCATTCTGAGGACCATTACTCAAAGCCACATTCTCATATAGAAATAATGAATAAGGGAAGGGCGCCTGTCTCTCCACATATGCAGACACTAAAAGAGCAGTCAGGCCTGCAGTTACTTCATTACTTACCTGGCTGCATTCTTGTTGGTTCTTAGAAACTTTTACCATTATCTACAAGAAAATGAATTAGATTTACAAAAAAAGAGTTTCAGTTACTTTTTTTTTTTTGCAGATTATTGGGTAGGATTTTTATAACTGACCAAGAATGATTTCTTGAACTTTGTAGGGGAATGGATTCTTGAAGAGAAATAGTGGCAAATTATTTTGTTTCCTTCTCACAGTGACTCATTCAAGGTGTGAGGACTTTCAACCTCATTCCGCCCTTTCTCTTCTACCTGGGGGATAAAGGACCACTCATTCTTTTTTTGGTTCCCACTTCCACACAATAGCCCTTTGTCATTCAAAATATAGCAGCCTTCTAGAGCTGTCTTGAAGCCATTCTTAACATTGTTCACATCTGCTTTAATGACTCAGTAAGAGCAACTTATAAAGTTCACAGGCTTACTGAGCACCGATTGAGTGCCAGGGACACTTCTAAGTGCTTAGGGCGGTCAGTATGAAAACTGGATACAAGTCTCTGCCTTTGTTTATCTGACATTCTAGTAGAGAAGACAGCCTTATAAATGAGAAAAAAATATGTAGACAGAAGGTGAAAGAAAGTACTGCGGAAAAAGAAAATGTAAGCAGGTCAGTGCATGAGGTGTCGGGAAGGAAGAGAGACACGGGTTGCAGTATTAAGTAGGGTTGGTTGCATAGACTTCAGTGAAATGACAACATCTGAACTGATGTTTAAAAGGTGAGATCAGGACTCCTCCATCCAGAACCTCCGAACATCCCTCATCTCACTCAGACTCAAACTCAAATTCCAGGGCCTGAAAGGCTGTGTGTGTGCTGGCTCCTCCCCCTTCAAAATTCTCTTCTCCTCCTCTCTGGGCTTTGCCACCTTCCCACCCTCCCCCACATAGACACCTGGCTCCACACTTGCTTCCTGTGATTTCTCTAGCACAGTAGTCCCACGTTATCTACAGAGGATACGGTCCAAGGCCCCCATGGATGCCTGAAACGACAGAACCGAACCCGTCTATACTATGTTTTTTTCTATACATAGACATCTATGATAAAGCTTAATCTATAAATTAGGCACAATAAGAGATTAACAACAATAGCTAATAATAAAAAAATAGAAAAAGTATAGCAATATACTGTAATAAAATGTAGGTGAATGCCTTTGGGGCTATTATTAGATAAAATATAGATGGCATGAATACAAGCCTGGAGATCCTGCAACCTTCAATCTGATAACCCAGGCAGGGAGCTTCTAGACTGAAGATGCTGGACATGGCATGAGACATATCCAGGCCTGATGAGGCGGGTGGTGAGATTTCATCGTGCCACTCCGAATGGTACACAAGTGATAGGGATGAATTGTTTATTTATGGAGTTTTTCATTTAATATTTTCAGGTATTATTGATGGTGGGTAACTGAATCCATGGAACGTATTACAGACATTCTCCTGCCTCAGGACCTTTGCACTTGCTATTTCTTGTGCTTAAAATGTTCTTCCCTAACTATCCATGTGTGTTGCTTCCTCGCTCTTTTGCCTTCTGCCCTTGGCCTTCCTGGGTCCTTCTCAAACCACACTGTCTTCAGTTGCAATTCCCACTCATGCAGTACTTCTAATCTCTCTTCCCTTTTCTGTTTTTTCTCTTGAGCACTTTATCATCATCTAACATGCTATTTATTTTAAAACATGCTAGAAAATACAGGCATTTTTATCTCTCCCCCCGCCACCAAATGTCAGCTACATGAAGGGAAGGGATTGTGTCTCCTCAGATTGCTACATTTTGCATTTCTGACACAGAGATGGCACCAGAGGAATTGTTGAATTAATGAATGGTGTATGTAAAATAGGGGTTTACCTGTCAAATGGGTCTTTGAACATTTAATAATTTGCTTTTTAACACTAAATAGTGCATTCAACTGATAATTTTATTTACATTATCTATTTAATATAGATGCCTGGTGCATGAAATTTGTGCACTTGGGGGGTCCCTCAACCTGGCCTGCAACCTCTCGCAGACTGAGAGCTGTTGGGGGACACCTGACTGCTGCAGAGCCTCTCCCGCCACCGCTGCTGCGCTCACCAGCCTTAAGCCTGGTCTGGCTGAGCGGTGGTCCCCCTGTGGGAGTGCACTGACAATCAGGGGGCAGCTCCTGCGTTGAGCGTCTGCCCCTGGTGGTCAGTGCACGTCATAGCAACTGGTCAACCGGTCAACTGTCTGCCCCCTGGTGGTCAGTGCAGGTCATACTAACTCATCAACCGGTCAACGGTCTGCTCCCTGGTAGTCAGTGTACATCATAGCGAGCGGTTGAGCGGCCTTAGCATATAATTAGTATATTGCACTTTGAATGGTTGAACAGATGACCAGATGAATGGACACTTAGAATATTAGGCTTTTATTATATAGGATTAGTAAACTATTTTAAAAATACACTTAACAATGAACTTCATACAATACCAACTAAGTAAATTGGAATCAATTGCTTATCATTACTAACATGAGCCACATAAGTAAACTAGAAATGAAAAGAGGGGGAGGGAATTATCCAAATAAAAGAAAGTAGATTTAATTCAGTGGTTCAGGATGGTGTTTCAATAGTAGAACACTTTCTCCCCACCTGTCCCTCAACTGGATCCATTAGGCATCTCAGCAGCCCCGTGAGCTGACCTATGGATGCCCTATACAGGGAAGAAGGGTTGAGCAGTTTATGTGCAAGACTACAGACCCAGAGTGCTGACGTGCAGTCCTCTCTGTCATTAACTGGATGCAAACCCTTTTAGCCTCCCCATGCCGTGCCGTACCCATCTGCCAAGCTCTTACAGTTAGGAAGTGAGCAAATGAGGGCCTTTGAGAGAAACCTTTAAAAGACCCATTATCCGAATGCCAGAGTGATCCATCTCTGCATCTCGCAGCAGATGGAAGTTGCTGTAACCAACCAGGAAGAGTCAGACCCCGACATACATTTCCAGGCTGCCTTGTGCACAGCATTCTAATCTGAGGGACAATCTCACAGTGGCTAGGAAAGAGGTAAAGGGAGAAAATGGTCTTTTGGTCCTTGCATCCTGACCAGAGAGATGCTACTAACCAAATACCGCTTTCCACATGCCTTTCATTTGTTTGAATTTAGCATTTCCTTGGCTTTTTACGTCTGAAAAATAGTTTTTTTTTCCTTAGTGGCAATTCAAACACAAAGAGAGATCAACATTTTAAAATTCAGATAAGCAGGAGTTAGTTTACAGTTAGTGATTTGGAGCACACTGCTTTTGTGTGATAATATTTGAAATTTATTTCCACAAGTTATTGCACATTCATTTCTGGAGTTTTCATTGCAGAAAATTGCCAGAAGGAATGGATTTTGTCTTCTTCAGCTGGCAGAACAATTTTCCACCTGTCGCCCAAATATTTGATGAGAAGGATTATGTTGCCGGCTCTGAAAGTTTATACCTTGGATCCTTCGGAAGAGAGAGGGTCTAATGAAACTGCTACCCTGATATCAGAGTCCAGCTTGCTAAAGTGTCTATGAAACAGTGGATGGATTTCTGAGGGTTAGGGCAATTTCTGAACAACTAGCTCCAGTAGCATACACATTGGTGCACACACACACACACAGTTCTCAACTTGACGCATGGCAAATGATGTTTTTTATCCTTTATGCTGTAACAGCATTCGTGTGTTCAGCAAAATTCTGTGGCCTTGCCAACGATCTGAATTAATTGCCTGAAATTATTGTTGTTCATCTTCCTGGTAAATGGAACCAAATAGGAGCACTGGCGGTGCAAAGGTACAGATGAAATTGTCATTTGATTTCAGGTTCAAGTAATTTACTGTCTCCATTGAGTTTTATGTTCCTCTGTAGTTTGTTAGGTATAGAGCCGGCCTAGGCAGTGCAATCAACAAAAAACAGATTTCAAAAATTCATATGTAATGGCAGCAACCTTTTAAACTGTCAGAATAAATATAAAACTGTTTTTCCCCTTGTTTCTTCAAACACTTTATGAACATCATAAGTAATAATAATATTGCTGCTGTCAGAAGAATGTTTCTGAGGTATAGATTTTACCACGCCGTATCAGGACGCCTCAGCTGCCCCTGGGGGAAGGGCTAGTATTCGTGGGCAGGCTTTCACATCCTTGAGTAATGCGATGCTGACTTGACTTTTCTACCTTATTTTCCAGGGCCCCATGTACCCAACAAGCCAGGTAAACTGCTCTGTTATCCCCAGCATATTCCTCACAAATGACCCAGTCCCAATGCTTTTGTCCATGCTGTTTCAAACCCTGCTTTTCGGTCAAATTTAAATTTTACCCGCCCATCCTGGCCTAACGCAGATTCTAGTCTCCAAAAAGCCATCCGCAAAACATGCGGCTGGAAATCACATCTCATTTTGTGAACTCAGACCACTTCACGGACATTGCTTATGGAATCTTTCAGTTTGTATTTTTCATTCCCATCAGCTGTGTACAGATCTAGACCAAGACAGATTCCATCATGAAGAGCATTTTGTTAGGTCGTTAACATGGACATAACGGGCCTTGCTCCAGAGTGAGTTGGGCATGTTTTCCTCTGGAAATCTGCTCTGGCTGGTACTGTATGCTTGTACTTTGCACAGCTCCTTGGTGTCACCTGCCTTGACATTTGGTGTCAAGCCACCACTAGCAGAGCCACTCCGGCGTGTTGAGGGCTTCAACCATCTGCGAGAAGCCACTGTGTTAACCATATTGTTCTTATGAACTGCTGTAAGCATAACATTAGGCTAGGCGCACCCGAGATACAGAATGGAAAAGGTAGTCAAAAACTCTTCTAATTTCCCTCATGTCTCTGTGCTGCCCCTCCCCAAAGCACCTGCCCAGCTTCCTGTTTAGGCTTTAGTTTTGGGCCCCCTTTTTCTCTCTCCATCTGGACAGCAGTCCTGAGGATATCTTTGTTTTCTTATTTAGAGTTTCCCAAGAAGAGCTCGACTGTCCTGTGTAAGTGGCAGCGTGCAAGTGTGTGAGCAGTCCCCAGTTAAACATGCTCATCTTTTCAGAGTGGCCATTTTACTAAAAAATACAAGAGCATTTTTTAATTAACTGCATTATTATAAAACAAAATTCACACTTTGCCGGAATTTTAAGATGAACTAGATGATAGCAGAGAAACATCTTATGATCATTGCTGCGGTTCTCACCCTCACTCTTAGGAGGCTGCCTTCATTATTCTCCGCCACTGGATTATGTTAGTGCAGTCATTTGAAAGGTACTGATTTAAGATTTTGATGTGGTCTAGCCTTTTTGTAGTTGATAGATTTTTTCCCCCCTCTCTTTGCCTTTTTCCCCAAGATTTCCCCTTTACTTCTCTTCTTCCTCAAACCAGTGCATCAGCCCCAGGTTTCTTTTGAAACCTGCCCCTCTCTGTATTCTCTGACCAGGTAGCTGGGTGGTTGATAGAGCATCTAAACCAGTGATGGCGAACCTATGACACACGTGTCAGAGGTGACACGTGAACTCTTCTTTTGGGGCTTGATTTTTCTTTGTGAAATGGCATTTAAATATATAAAATAAATATCAAAAATATGTCTTTGTTTTACTAGGGTTGCAAATATCAAAAAATTTCTACATGTGACACAGCACCAGAGTTAAGTTAGGGTTTTCAAAATGCTGACACACCAAGCTCAAAAGGTTCACCATCACTGATCTAAACTGCCATGTCATTTTGTCCAAAGAATTTTGAAACTAGGTGTATGGGTGGAAAAGAGTGTAAAGGGTAGAAATTAAATCTTGCTAGTAGAATAACGGTTCTGTTATAACACAAATCTTAACATGGCGGGTAATTGAAAATAGGCAGTATTTTCCTTGTTGCTTCCTTTTACTTTTAAAGGAGGAAAGTGAGGTTGGGAAGGTATGATGTACTTGTTCATGTACAGACTGTGCTGTTCTAGAGCTGGAAGGGATTCAAGAAAGGGGCCAGCATCCCCTTGATTTTAACCTGGAGGGTCCTAGGGTACCGTGGGCTTGCAGGGCATTTGGGGAATGTGCACTATTTTCAGCACTTCACAGAACATAATGAAAAGCATGTGTTTATCACAATGCATGTCTCTGATTTCGGCAGTAGCTTTTGAAATTCAGTGGGGTTATATTGGTAATAAAGGATTCATTACAGATTCTGATTATTTGTTGTCTCTGAGAATTGTTCAATACAAAACAATGAACAGCTGTACACCCATCTTAGCTCTGGTGATTCACTGTTGCTGCTACTGCTGTTGTTGCCATTGTTGTTGTTATTATTTAGTATGTTCCATAACTGCAAATATATATATATATATATATATTATGCATTTTCTGATGGTTCATTATTGGTGTATAAAAATGCAACTGACTTCTGGATATTTATTTTGTATCCTGCTACTTTACCAAGGATGTGTTTTTTTTTTATTGATTTTTAGAGAGAGAAAAAGGAAGAGAGGGAGAGAGAAACATTAATGTGAGAGAGAAATATCCATTAGTTGTCTGCCATATGTGACCTCACTGGGGATTGAACCCACAACTTTAGGAATGTGAACCTAGAATCAAACTCACAATGTTTTGGTGTATGGAATGACACTTCAACCAATTGAGCCTCCTGGCCGGGGATGCTTATATATTTTTTAACAAAAATAAACAGTATAGATAAAATGAAAGTGCTTTTTCTTCCACAGCTCTTTGCATCTCTTTTTTCTCGTCTTCTCAATAGCAACTACTAGAAGTAATTTAAATTCTTCTAGTATATTTGATATTTTAGCATCTATTTATGTACTTGTGAGTAATATGTATGCATTGCTTTATGACATAAAAATTTGCAAAAATAAAATCTTACACCGCGTATCTTTCTGTAACATTTTTTCTCATGCAACATAAATTGAAATATATCCATGTCAGTAGATAGATCAATGTTTCCTTTGTACTGCAATAAGTATTCTATTCCGTGAATATATCTTATTTGATTTATTAGTTCTACTCTCAGTAGACAGCTATACTGATTTTAATTTTTCTCTAGAAAGCATCTAAAACATGAGTTCATGTCCTGGTGGAATTTTTTATATGTCTCTAGTTATTAATAACCATTGGGGGCAATTGTTAGTTAACAAATGCTGTTTGCTAGGCTGAAACCTTTAAATCATGAATGAACTCCAAAGGAAGAAATGGTCAAGGAATTGGATGTCATTGATGCAATGCCTCTCTGACTGAACAGGAATAGAATAAAATCATCTTAGAAATTTCCTCTCTACCCTCTGAAAAACACACCAGAGTATGAGTCCACATCCTTTTGGGTACACATTTTAGTGTCTTAGAACACTAACGTTGGGAAATGTCTGATAGCATTTGACCTAAAATCCTACTTCAGTAATTGAAGCCCCATTGCCTCTTGCTTTCTATAGAATTAATGAGGCCCCCGCTACTTCCCTCCACTCTTCTCCCCTTCTATGACCTTATGCTGCTTTGCAGCTTTTTTCTCCTTTTAGCAGCGTGAGTCCAGTCTCTTTAACCTTTCTCCTAGGATTTCTTCCCCCAGGGCAGTGGTCAGCAAACTTATTAATCAACAGAGCCAAATATCAACAGTACAACGATTGAAGTTTCTTTTGAGAGCCAAATTTTTTAAACTGAAACTGTATAGGTAGGTGCATTGTTATTAACTTAATTGGGGTACTCCGAAGGCTTAGGAAGAGCCACACTCAAGGGGCCAAAGAGCTGCATGTGGCTTGCAAGCCACAGTTTGCTGACCATGGCCCGAGGACACGTGTTTAGTTGTAATCAAGGCTTTATCAGAGGGATCCATATCTTGCTTAGTTTGTAGGTCTTAAACCTAAACATATCTCTATCTCTATCTCCATCTATCTATCCACCTATCTCTCTCTATCTATCTATATAGATATCCTATATAATAAAACCCTAATATGCAAATTGACCGAATGTTGGAACAACTGGCAGAACAACCAGTCGCTATGATGTGCACTGACCATCAGGGGGCAGACACTCAATGCAGGACCTGCCCCCTGAGAGAGAGGTGACCACCAGCATCAGCAAGGGGTGGGGCTTGCCAGCAAGTGGCATCAGGCCACCAGCCAAGGCAGGTGCCCTGTCTGCTGGTTGCCCCACAGATCAGCCCTGATGGCTGGCCAGACCTAGGGACCCTACTCTATATATTGGGACCAGTCTCTTAGATTTAAAAATTAAAACCTGGCAAATCTACTCTAACATTGAAAAAACAGGATGATGCGGCGATGACATTCATGGACTCTGGCTTGCACATTTTGTGGTCAGCCCTGATTCTGAACACTTATAACTGTGTTACAAAGCCAATTACTTCTCTCTGCTTCAGTTTTTCCACCATATAAGATGGGAAAAATGATACTACTGCCTCAGAAGGATCATGTTATGTACTACTTTTTATAATCAGGGCAAAAAAAAACGTAGCTGCCCAACAACAGCAAGATGCCTTTAACCTATATGAAAAGTATGCTCACTGGTGCATGCAGCATCCCGGATTGTGAGAGGGATGTCCGACTGCCAGTTTAGGCTCAACATCCCCTGAGGAGTTCTAGATTGCGAGAGGATGCAGGCCAGGTTGAGGGAACCCCCCTCCCAGTGCAGGAATTTCGTGCATCAGGCCTCTAGTTAATAAATAATAAGATAAGAATAAACTGTGTTTCATGTACCCAAAACTATAAACCTACATTGGCCCCACTCTGCACATTGATCATGTTCCAGTTAAACAGGGCTAACAGGACTACCTCACAGTTTTTATATTATAACTTTCTATATTTATACTTATGTTTACATATGAATACATCTGTCCCTTTATTTAGGAAATATATATTGTCTGCCTTCTGCTTAGCAGCCTTACATGTTTATAGCACACATGCACTCATACTCATGCACCAACAGTCTTGGGTGACTGGATTATAAGTGTTTAGCATGTGGCCTATTAGGTTGGACAGTTATGCCTTCTGCTATGTTGTACAAAGCCAGTTTTCACTGTTTAGGCATTTATTGAATTGATAAGAAAAAAGGGGGGGGATTATTTAGAGTATACCCAAAATATGTAAAGAATGTTTAAAGCAGGATTAGGTTCAATAGCAAAGCAAAAGAAAACAAAGTGAACCTAAATTGCTATTGACAGGAGAATGGATAAGTAAATCATAATATATTCACCCAATAGAATTTTGCAGTGATATTCAACCCCTTTCATCTCATGGCACACTGGCAAAAAAAAATACATTATGTTTTTTGCCAGTCTGACAAAAAAATAGGTATAATTTTTATTCATTCACAGCAGATGGCTATCATTGTGTTGGCTGTTGTCATTGTTTAATTTTACAATCTAAGGGAAAAGAGGTTAGTGCCCCTGACTAAACAGTCAGGTATCACATGTTTTAAAATTCTTGCAGCACACGAGTTGAAAATAGCTGGGATACTGCAATGAAAATGCATGAACTCTCACCACATGCATTGGCAAGGATGAATTTTAAAAACATTGTTGAATGCAAAAAAAAAAATCAGAAGAACAGGAATAGCTAGTAAATATATTAAAAGAGGCTCAACACAATTAGCCATTAGGAAAATACAAATCAAAACCAAATGGGATACTACTTAACTCTCACTAGGATGGCTGTAATATGAAAGAAAAAATAAGTGTTAAAGAGGATATGAAGAAATTTAAACATTTGTACATTGTTGGTGGGAATAAAAATGATTCAGCCACTGTGAAAAAGAGTTGTCTGCTTTTAAAGAGTTAAGCATGTAGTTACCATATGACCCACTGTTTTCACTCC
>NW_006292095.1:7011556-7015635 GCF_000327345.1 Myotis davidii | reverse complement strand
ATATATATATATATATGAAAGGAAAACATGTCTACACAAACATGTTCACAAATATCCAAAGCAAAATTACCAAAATTACAAACAATAGTGAAACTGGCCCAAATATCTATCAGCTGATGAAATGGATAAACAAACAATGTATATCCCATACAATGGGATATTATTTAATGTGTCTGCCTGGTGTGGCCCAGTGGTTGAGCATTGTCCCATGAACCAAGAGGTCACCATTTCCATTCTTTGTCAGTGCACATGCCTGGGTTGCATGCTCATTCCACAGTAGGGAGCGTGCAGGAGGCAGCCAATCAATGTTTCTCTTTCTCCCCCTCTCTTCCTCTCTCTGAAAACAATTAAAAAAAAACAAAACAAAACAGAAGCACAGAGCTATACTACAACATAGCTGAACCTTGAAAACATGCTAAATGAAAGGAGCCAGTTCCAAATAATTACATACTTTATTATTTCATTTACATAAAATGTCCAGAATAGGCATAGAAACAGAAAGTAGATGAATGGCCTTCAGTGTCTGGAATCAGGGGAGGAGGAATAAGTGCAGTGGGTACAGAATTTCTCTTTGGGGGCTGATGAAAATATTCTCAACTTATACTTAGTGATGGTTACACACTCTGTGAATATCTTTTTTTAAAAAAAATAATCATGTTACTTTTTATCATGTCTTTATTTTATTTTTTTAATTTTTATTAAATTTTATTGGGGTGCCATTAGTCAACATGAACATATAGGTCTCATGTTTGGATTTCTAAGTTACAAAATCTGTATATCAGGTGACAGGAGACGATTTGCCTTTGGGTGGTGAGCACATGGTGTTATGTACATATTTTGTGAACATCTTAAAACCATCCAATTGTACAACTTGATGAATTTTAAGGGAGGGGAATTATATCTCAAGATTTTAAAATGTAATCAGGAATGCATGCACTCTATTATAATTTTTATAAAGTTCAGAAACAGTCATTTAAATGTTTTCTAGGGTTGTATATCCATATTATAAAAACAAACATTAAGGAGAAATAGATGTAAAAAAAAAAAAAAAGAAAGAAAAAGAAGAAAAACCCAGCATAGAGTGGTGGTTGTTACTACCGAGTTTTTGAAAGGGGATCATACCAGAGAGAATCACAGAGCAATGGCCTTGAAAATATTTTATTAAGTTGAGTGATGTGTTTCTTTTATTATCATTCTTTTTTCCTGATGTTCATATTACATCATTATTTTAATCAATGCTTGTTACTAAAATATTATCTGCCTCAAATACTTATAGTAAAAATCTGAATGCAGCCTTATCTTGAAGGTGATAGTACCAGTGAAACAATGTGTGTTTATACTGTTCCTGATCCTTTGATTTTTGTGTGTAGTGTTTTTGTTTTTTGTTTTGTTTTGTTTTTGTTTTTGATTTATCAAAACAAGGCCACCAAAAATGTTGGTTGCCTCCACACCAAAAAAAAAAAATAAAAATTGGGAGAGAGAGATTATGACCCTTTGGAGACACTGCTAGGGAGGGATAAAGGGTGACATCCAGTGGAGTTAGCCTGTTGCTTAGCCAGTACATGAATGTGTTTTGGGTTGTACAAATCTTAGTTGTTCTGTATTAGAAAATGGGGTGAATGCAATGTTTTTTCTAAAAGAGGTTTGGTTTGGTTTTTGGTTTGTTCTTTAAGAGGAATTAAGCAGAAGACAAATAGGTAAGGGTGAGAGAAAGATGACAAAGCTGAATGGTGGAGTGGACCTATTACTTTTATGGAAATGACTGTCTGATACCCAATTTATCCTGAAATTTAAATGCCTCCCAGCTCTGTGGGCATTAAAATAATCCTGTTATCCAACTAATATATGAGTAAATTGGACATTTATTTTTTGTTCTTTTTCTATTGAGGTATAATTGACATAATATTATATTAGTTCCAGGTGTGCACCCTAATGATTCTATATTTGTGTATATTGTGAAATAATTACAATAAGTCTAGTTAACATCCATCACCACATATTGTTACAGATATTTTTGTGATGAGAACTCATTAACTGCAGTCACTGTGACTTATTTTATAACTGGAGTTTGTACCTTTTGACCCACTTAACTCATTTATCCCTCCCCTCAACCCCTGCCTCTGGCAACCACCAATCTGTTCTCAGTATCTATTAGCTCTGCGTTTTAAACTTGTTTTATTTTTTAGATTCTCCATGCAAGTGAGAAAATATGGTATTTGTATTTCTATCTGATTTATTTCACTTAGCATAATGTCTTCAAGCTCCATCCATGTTGTCACAATGGCAAGATTTCATTTTTTATGGCTAAAGAACAATCCATTGTGCATGTAAGTGTTTGTGGTGTGTGTGTGTGTGTGTGTGTGTGTGCGTGTGTGTGTGTGTGTGTGTGTGTGTGTGTTTATCAGTGGCTGCTCCAATTTATAAACCCAACAACAATGCACGAGGGTTCCTTTTTCTCCACCCTCGCCAACACTTGTTTATTCTTGTCTTATTGATAATGGCCATTCTTACAAGTATGAGGCAGTGTCTCATTGTGGTTTTGATTTGCATTTCCCAGAAGATTAGTAATGTTGAGCACTTTTTCATGTATCTGTTAGCTACCTGTCTTCTTTGGAAAATTTCTATTCAGATCCTCTGCCCATTTTTTAAAAAAATACGATTGAGTTTTTTTGCTTTTGAATTACATGAGTTCTTTATTTTAGATATTAGCCCCTTATCGGATATATGATATGCAAATATTTTTTTCCCTTTTGGTAGGTTGTCCTTTCATTTTTGTTGATGATGTTTTTTGCTGTGCAGATGGGTTTGGTTTTTGTTTTGTTTTGTGTGTGTTTTTAAAGAAATCGTGGAAACAGACCAAGTTTTAAGATTGGTAGTTGTGTCACAGAAGAGGAACAGCAGCCATGACATAAAAAGTTAGTTGATAAACTGACCTAATTTAGAGAAAGAGAAAAAAACAGGAACTAAGAAATACAGAGATTTAGAGCAGTTGATCCGAATGCTGTGATTTCCAATCCCATCTATCGTTTGCTTGGTGAGAATTTCATTTTAAACCCGATACGAATCTAATAAAATAGTATAATCCTGGGTTACAAAATGATTCTTCCATCTAAAACATCTCTATTGACCTCTTTAATGTGTCTTTCTGTTTTTATATGGCCACTCTTCCGTGCTGTAAAGTTACATGATATTTTAAGCTGCTGCTCGGAGGTGGTTACACACTTATCTAAATTGGGCCTCATCAGCACCTTAATGAACAAACTCTCTATAACCCAGCCTTAATCAAAATGTTTTTAAAAATTAGAGCAGTGATCAGCTATCAGGCTCTCTGTGCTTCTCAGATATTAAACTTCAGATCCCTTGAGGAACAATTCACATTATTATTTGAGCATCCAAAGTCGTAGATTGAAGGACATCATGTTCCCCACCCACCCAAGCACTGCACACAACACCCCCCACTCATCCTAGTATCCTCATAGAATATCTGCTAATTCTAAGAATTAACCTTTAAAGATGTTTATTTTGCTCTTAGACTATTTTTAGAATAGATTTTGTGACAATGCTTTAGATAACGGGGGTCTTACTTAGATGTCTAAAATCAGATTTCAGGAATCGCTTTTCTAGTCAGGTGTGCACCCCCTTGGCAGTAATCTGATCCAAACTCAATTCTCCTCCTAGTCTTTGATGAGCTCTCATGTGGAGCCAAATCTAAATGCCCTCAAAGAGAGATGGTTCACTTGCCCTTTTTCTGATCAGTGGAGCCCTCACAGAACTCCAAGAGCTTGTGTAGATGATTACAATGAGCTCTGTGATTTCTACCAGTTCCTACAATGCCTTGGGATATATTTGTCTTGCAAGCTGTTTATGCAAAGAGAGGAAGTTTAATCTAGCAGGAAAGAAAAGTTTAAGGCAACTTTGGGTTTAAAAGTCAGATTTTTTTTCACTTGAATCTCAGTATTATATGTATTGAGACCTTCCTAGTCCCCTAATGTTGACTCTGTCATGAACTCATTGGGTATGCTTAGACAACTTAGGTTCTATGATTGGCATTTTTTTTGTTTATAAAATATACATTAAAT
>NW_006292095.1:6973686-7010115 GCF_000327345.1 Myotis davidii | reverse complement strand
CTCTAAGACATTACATAGTAAACAGGTGTAGACTTTTTGGTTACTTTTTTTTCTCTTTGTTTGGAACTGAAACTTTTAGGATCGTCCCATATCCTTTGCCTTAAGGACCTCCAGAGCTAGTCCCTTGACTTGCCAGTGGCATTATATAGAGCTGCTGAACAAGGAGGTATTGTTTTGCCTTTTAATCCCTTGTAGGTGATGATGATCATTGTATTGCAGAGAATTTTTCCCAAAAGGTGGGCAACTCCAATCAGGTTTACTGTGACTTGGAATCGACTGGTCATTTTTATAGTCTACACTAGAGACCCAATGCACAAAATTTGTGCAAGAGTAGGCCTTCCTTCTCCTGGCTGCCAGCACCGGCTTCCCCCTGGCTGCTGGCAGACACCCAGAACCCAGGTTTCCCTCACAGTCCCGGCTTTATCTGGAAGGTCGTCCAGAAGGACGTCCAGTCTAATTAGCATATTATGCTTTTATTATTATAGATATTTAGAAATTCAGTGGGAAAAACCATTTCTAAGCCTCAGTTTGCTCTTTCAGTTTTCCATCCTAGGAACTGTATTATGGGGATGAAATGGTAATGAAGCACATACTAGTATCTAGTGTTTTTTCCCACAATGAGCAACTTATAGTGTCATGCTTGTTAGCTTTCTTTTGCCATTGTTGCACTATTGTGGACACTGTCTTAACACTGATTTTTAATGCCTTGACATTGTTATGTTGTCTTTAGCTATAGGTCCTAAGTATGCTTTTTGTCTCCTTTGCAGTTGATGTTAAATTGTAACTCTCGCTATAAACATCCCAATTGGTCTCCTGTTTGTGAGCCCTTGGGTTAATGATTCTAGATTTCCTTAAAGATCAATTCTAAATAAGCATATTTACTCATATACTTGATGATTTAGATGTATCTGACACTATCTGAAAAGTATATAGTCCCATTTTTTGTTGTTGTTAATCCTCACCCAAGGATATTTTTCCATTGATTTTTAGAGAGAGTAGAAGGGAGAGGGAGAAACATCAGTGTGAGAGAGACACATCAATTGGTTGCCTCCCACATGAGCCCTGACCAGGGCCAGGGATTGAGTCTGCAACCAAGATACGTGCCCTTGACCAGAATCAAACCCAAGACCCTTCATTGTGTGGGCTCTATCCACTGAGCCAAACCAGCTAAGGCATTTAGTCCCGTTTTTAAGTAAGAACACCAGAAAATACTTCCTGGGATTTTGCAATGCCATTGTTTCTCTAATTTTATATTTGAAATGGCCAAAGAAACTGTATTTAACTAGAGCACTATAGACAAAGTTGTTTTAATGTATATTGGGGCTACAAAAAAACTATTCTTAGCAATAGGAGGAAAAAGATGATAGTATAATAACACACATATCCATTCTTTCCTCTCCTTTTCTATCTCCACTTACCTAAAAAGAAACTTTTGATCCTGTCTGGACTCTTTGCCCTGAAAGTCACCACTAGGTTAGGAAGTGTTTCATCTCTTTTAGGGCACCTTGACCCCTTTGATTGATGGTGTAATATCTTCCCCCAAAGTACCAACTAATGTTGGTTGTTTCTTTTAATTTCAAAACCTGTTCAGCAGTAACACAGGTCATTTCCCATTTCCTGACCCACACCCTAGATGCCAACAAAATGAAGTGCTTGCTGTAAGCCATAGATACCTGCAAGCAATCAACCCATTGATGTCAAATAGCAAACTGAAATGGCCTAACTCTATCCATGTGATTTTCTGATTCATATTCATTTATACATGGAGGTAGGATGCTGAGACAGCTAAATAATTAAATCACATAATGTAATTAAACTGGCTCTATTAGAGGGCTCTCTCCCCCCACCCATTCTTCTTGCTGACAGTATGCATGCCAGGCTTCACCCCAGTGCAATTATGCTGAATAGTTAATACTAAGCAATGCGAGTATGTGGTAAGCTTTTTTGTTGTTGCTGTTCTTTTTTTTTTCTTCCAAGTTCCATAAGTCAAATGCCAGATTTTCAAGGTACAACTTCAGGTCTTCAAATGATAGACATAGAGCTCTTTACCAAACACATTACAGCAAAAGACCAGTGGCCTTAATCCTCCGAGAACATCCAGGTCTCCAAAATTGGTCACTGGGTTATGACCTTAGATATTACTTCGTAAAGAAAAAGGAGGTAAATTTTCAGGCCTTGCTTGAAGTGCTGCTGAGTAGACTGGGTTCTTGCTCTAGCAATTTCTTCCTCATGAAACAATTTACAGGATGCAAATCTACCTCTGTTTATCCTTCACCTGTCCATCCATTCCTTAATATTGCTTTAATAATTAATAGTAAAATCCTAACAATCATTTCTATTAAATATTGATTGCCTCTTTTATGTCATACTAGAGGCCTGATGCATGAAAATTCATGCAAGAGTAGGTCTTCCTGCCCCCAGCTGCCAGCTCCGGCTTCTCTCTGGCAGCCGGGACCCGGGCTTCCCTCCTCTGGCCGCCAGCAGGCACCTCGGACCCCAGCTGGCTACCCTTGGGTCACCCACAGGCACCCAGGACCCAGGCTGGCTTCCCTCTGGCCCCGTCTTTGTCAAGAATGATGTCCAGAAGTCATCTGGTCTAATTAGCATATTACTCTTTTATTATTATAGATAATATCCTAGTCCTATCTAATAAAAGAGAAACATGGTAATTAGCCGTACCTCTGCTACCCTTCTCATTGACTAATCAGGGTGATATGCAAATTAACTGCCAACCAAGATGGCGGAGCTTGCAGTTTGAAACATTGTTACAAATATAGAAGCTAAACAAAATCCCAGAAACCTGCTTTCAGCCAGCTGGGATCTCAGAGCTGGACTTTCAACAGTGTTTCGATTATAGAACCCAAACAAACCAGATACCTGCAATCAGCAGCTGAGGCCTAAGAGCAGGAGTCAAGCCTCAGAGCTAAAGCTGGCCCAGAATTAAAAAAAAAAAAAAAGAAAGAAAGAAAGGAGTGGTTGGGAGCTTCAGTCACCTGCCAGCCTGAAAACAGCCCTCAGCCCCTCACCTAGACTGGCCAGGCACCCCAGTGGGGACCCCCACCCTGATCCAGGACACCCTTCAGGGCAAACCAGCCGGCCCCCACCCGTGCACCAGGCCTCTATCCTATATAGTAAAAGGGTAACATGCCTTCCAGCACTGGGATCAGCGGAGCAGCAAGACATCCCAGCACCAGGATCAGCGTGACACAGGGCAGCGCCCAAACTCCCTAATCTCCCTGCGGCTCTGTGTGTGACAGGGGGTGTGGCCACAACCTCCCTATCTGCCCTGCTCTGTTCGTGACAGGGGAAGGCACCCCAACCCCCTAATCAGCTCTGCTGCGTGCCTGATAGGGGGGAGCTCCCCAACCCACTGATTGCCCTGCAGCTCTGTGTGTGACAGGGTGCGGCGCCCCACCCCCTGATCGGCCCTGCTCTGTGTGTGACAGGGTAGAGCCATAACCTCCCCATCGGCCCTGCCCTGAGTGTGAGAGTGGCGGAGCCCCAACCCCCTGATCGGCCCTGCTCTGTGTGACAGGGTGCAGTGCCCCAAACCTCCCCCCGACTCACGGGCCCTGCTCTGTGTGTGATGGGGTAGAGCCATAACCTCCCCATCAGCCCTGCCCTGAGTGTGACAGGGTGTGGCGCCCCAAACCCCTGATCCACTCTGCTCTGTGTGTGACGGGGAGGTGCGCCAACTCTCCTATTGGCCCTACTCTGAGTGACGGGGAAGCTCCTCAACCCCCTGATTGGTCCTGCTCTGTGCGTGACAGGGTACGGAGCCCCAACCCCCCTGGTGGGCCCTGCTCTGTGAGTGACAGGGGGCAGCACCCTAATCCCCTGATTGGCCCTGCTCTGTGTGTGACGGGGTGGCGCCGCAACCTCGCCATTGACCCTGCCTTGAGTGTGATAGGGGGCGGTGTCCCAACCCCCCAATCGGCCCTAGCCTGAGTGTGACTGAGGGTGGCATCGCAACCTCCCGATCCACCCTGCTCTGTCCATGACAGGGGGTGGCACCCCAGCTCCCCAATCAGCCCTGCTCTGAGCCCAACCAGGGGCTGCACCTAGGGATTGGGCCTGCCCACTGCCACCCGGGGGCAGGCCTAAGCCAGCAGGTCGTTATCTCCCGAGAGGTCCCAGACTGCGAGAGGGCTCAGGCTGGGCTGAGGGAACCCCCTCCCCCCCGAGTGCACAAACTTTTGTGCACCGGGCCTCTAGTCAATTTATATTTATCTACTTGAATGTATACATTAGCCTCATGGTACTATATTGTTCTCTTTCTACGTGGGGTAGAATGGAGCATGAGGTAGGTTAGATATTTTGAAGGTAATATAACTAATTAATAAGAAAGCCTGGATTTGGGTCTAGCACTAACTCCAAAGCCCACATTTGCTCCTTTGCATCAGGCTGCCTCTTGATAAAATATATCATGGGGAATGATATTTTGTGCTTCCAATACAACTTAGTATAAATCTGTTTCTGACAGTATAAATCTGTTTCTGAAAGTGTCTAGGATCTTCTCTAAGGAAAATGAGGAAATTAAGCCCCTTCTATTCTATGGGTTCCACCTCTTCATCAGATGACTGTCAATTCAAATCAGGACACAACTGCTATTACTGACCACTACTGCTGTGAGGTGTATTATCAGTCTTTACTAAGTACCACATCCCAGCAGGCTCAACTAACTAAATCTGTAAATTAGGAAAAATAACACAGGAATTAAAGAACTTCACATAAGCATTCACCTCATGTCAACACCTTAGGTGATTTCTAGAAGGACTTTGTTCTGGAAAGGAAGTCATCTCTTTAAGAAATGGAAGAGAAATCCTGTTCCTTTTTCTTTGCTTTATGAATCCTCCACATAAAATATTGATTTTTTTTAGAAGATGAAATTTTTTTCCTGCATAGGCATTTTTTTTAAAATCTAGAGCTAAACCATTTGAGTCAATATCTGTTGCCTTTGGAATAGTGAGACAGATTTCTTGATTACTATTACTCTAAATGGCTGAAGAATGAAGGAATTAATTGATTGGAAGAAATAACATAAGAAGTAAGGAGTTATTGATATTATTAAGCACTTGATACTTAAACATTGGAATCTGTACATTCAAGTTACATTTTACTTTTAGAGATAATACAGCTACCTACATTCATCTTAAAACACTATAAAACAAAAACAATATGTTAAAATATGAATATGAAATTTATAAAAAAATAAATTAGTTAATAAACATGTTTTAATATTTAACTTTGCTGGTAGCAGAGATGTATATATTAAGCAATTACTATTTACTTTTACCAATAAATTAACAAATATCCTCAAAAGATTCTGTTTAATGATGGAGAGGATGAGAAAAATTGACAAATGTGTGGCTGTGTCAGTTTTCAAAGTCCATTTGAAAATTACTTTATCCATACATCATATGTACTTAAGACATATTTATTTCAGAGGTAATGGTCACAAAATTTCATCCCAATTTCATTTATATGATAGTTTATTTAGAGTTTCATTTCCTTTGCCTCATGGGACCTAGAGTCTGCCGTGGTCTGCAAACTACGGCTCGCGAGCCACATGCGGCTCTTTGGCCCCTTGAGTGTGGTTCTTCCTAAGCCTTAGGAGTACCCTAATTAAGTTAATAACAATGTACCTACCTATGTAGTTTAAGTTTAAAAAATTTGGCTCTCAAAAGAAATTTCAATCGTTGTACTGTTGATATTTGGCTCTGTTGACTAATAAGTTTGCTGACCACTGGCTAGAGGAAGGTACACTGACATACATGAATAATTATGTAGTAGGACAAAGTATTATAGAAGGACAAAGAAGGGGAATGTCACCTAGAATTCTTAATGTTACAGTCGGCCTTCACATATGGTGTGTCAACTAAGCTAAACCTGCAGGATGAGAAGATGAGAATGGGCTTTAGGCAACACAGAGTGGGTGCAGGTTTCAGGTGAAAGCATTTGATCACAGAAAGATTTGAGAGAGGTCTAAGGTGCTCAGCAGTAGTACTGTTTTAGGCAGAAGTTTGAAGGATCAGTGGGGGTGTTTAGGCGAGAACATCTAGAGGCCATTTAATGTACAGATTTGAAGCTCCAGGAAGAGAGCTTCAAATAACTCGGCTGAAGTTATAAATCCAGGTAAAATCAGGGTACAAATGATAAGTGGAGAATCATAATATCAATATGAAACCAACATTTTGAAATAACTAAATGTTAAATAGTAAAGCAATGGCAAGATAAAAAACTGACAATTCTACTCTCAGTCATTAATCAGTTTAATTAAAAATGAATAATACCATGAAAAATGAAATAATATCTATGAACATATATGTACCCTACATACGGAAGGCCAATATATTAAATATAAATCTGAAAAAGAAAGATATGAGAATGATATGTACCAAATTATTAATATTACTAGGGGCCTAGTGTACAAATTCACGCACCTTGAAAGGACCTGTGGACTGCAAGGCTACAGTAGGCACAGGGGAAGGTCTTGGCCCATCCTCTGCCCCCGCCCCCCCAGCCTAGTCCTTCCCACCACCACCCTGGTCCCCTGGTCCCCTGTCTGCCAGCAGCCCTGCTCCTGCCATTGTCGCTCCCACACGCTGACAGTGCCAGCCAGCCCTGCTCGTGCCCGCTAAAGGCGTGGAGTGATTGGGGCTGGTGTCAGTAGTGGGTGCAACTGGCAGCTGCTGCCCCAATCATTCCTCAGGAGCACGGGGAGGTGGAGAAACCCTCAGGGGTTATCAGGGCCGGCAACCACTGCTTGTACCGCTGATGGTGCCAAGCAATCAGGACCGGCTCCGGGCACTGGAAGCGGGCGGGAACAGGACAAGCACTGGCAGTGGGTGTGAGCAGCGACTCTGGCACTAGCAGCGGGTGTGAACAGAGCCTTTGCTGGCAGCAGGTACGAAAGGCAGCTGCTGGCCCTGATCTCCCCTCAGGAGCAGGGGAAGGTGGAGAAGTCCTGAGGGGAGATTGGGGCCCACAGCCTCCGCTTACACCCACTGACAGCACAGAGCAATTGGGACCAGCGCCCCGCGCCAGCAATGGGTGATTAGCAGTGGCTCCGGCACTGGCAACAGGTGCAAGCATCAGGTGGGACTGTGGTGCGCGGGAGCAAAGAATTTTTAGTAACCACCACAGGCTCGCCTCGATGGCAGCTACTGCCACCCTGCCTTGTTCTGATGCCCCCACTCACCTGGTCCACCATCCCACCACAGCCAACGCCCATCATGTTTCGTGCACACCCCCCTGGTGGACAGCGCATGTCATAGCGACCAGTTGTTCCACCGTTCGGTCTATTAGCATATTAGCCTTTTATTATATAGGATTAGTCTTTGGAAATTGGGTGACAGTAGATAACAATTTACATATATACATATATATGTGTATGTGTTTCTGAATATTTTATATATATGTATATATATAATTGATACTTTTTCTATAATTTAGCATTTTAAATAAGCCATAGTTTTCTATAGAAAATATATCATGAAATGTTAAAGACTATTATTTTTCATTTTACTTGATTACTAGAATGTTTGCAAGTTACAAGGCTATCATGAAAGATTGTTTTCTGGGTAAAATTTTTTCAATATACGATAATACAAAATTCAGTTGTAAATTTAATCTTTTGTGTTTCATTCAAGCAAAAGCAGCATAGAATAATGGAGAAAATACTATTCTAGATGTCAATAGAGAGACTTTAACTCAGCCTGCTCTATAGACCTCTTAGTCAAGCTGTTTAACCTGTGAGGGCCCAGATGGCTTCTAAGATAAGAGAGTTGGCTCAGATTTTCTCTATGATAAACTCCCAGTCTATTTTGCCTGAGTCCAGATCATATACAAAAAAATCCTATCAAACGTGTTCCAGTCAAATTGACCCACATTCAAATTTTGAGATGTGAAAATAAATGGTCACAATCTGAGCTCTTAAAATGTGCCCTGACATTTAATAGAGATGTATATATTTCAAGGGGAATTTAGTGTTTATTCCTCTGCTTTTGTTTCCCCCCTTTTGTTTCTTCTTTTTGTCATAAAAAAGATTGAAAGTCCCTGCTGAATTAGTGTGCAGAACATAAACCACAAAGCTCTTCCTGAAAAGTAATTTTCCAAGCATGAAAAATAGGAGAATGGTGTTTGATTGTTTGGTTTTCTGTCATTCAATGTTGTATTAAAACAACCATTTTTCCATAACTATGAATGGCCTCACTCTTGAAAACTGTCACTTACAAATGAAAGGTGATAATGTTGTGAAAGCAAAACCTTTCCCAAACCCCACAAGGTTTTTAGATGAATTTAAAAACTAGTCAGAGGTACACATTCATATACACATGTATCCATTGTTGGGGGGGAAATTAAGAAACAATTTATAAACTCCATCTCATCCACTATTTTCAGCAAAATATTACATCTTACAATAATTATGTTTTCTAAATCTTATAACCTAATTCTTTACATATTTTCCCTAGGGAAATATTTATTTAGTTTTTCCCTGATTTATGAATTTTAGTACACTAGAAGTTAGATACTAGGCAGTAAAATCTAGAAGTTGCCATAGTTTATAGATTATTATATTCTTTCATTGGACTAGGGAATTGTGTGTATATTTTTCCCGATTCTAAGTGCTTATTTTAGAACACATTTAAACATATAGAAAAAGCAAAAACACTTGATAAAAATTTAAATCATCAATAATCCCTGGATGCATAGAACACTATGGGGCTAAATTTGGCCTCTTCATAGTTTCTTTGGAGAAGCTGTTATGGGAACAGCAGCCTTATGCTGAATTTAATTGTATGCTGCTCCTTTCCATTAAGGGACAAGGCCTGCCATTGGAATTGGCTTAGACCCAATTTTTACAACTCAGATTTGTGCATGACTCAAGCAGGAGCTAAAATGGTGCTTGCAAATTAAAAACTTAACCCAAACAGAAAACTTCCTCTGTGACCTTGGGAGCGATGCCCCCTGTGTCACTGTGGCAGAAAGGCTCACTGTGCTCTCTGTGTATTAGAACCAACTTGGTTCCTCCCTCATTCCAAGCACACACACACAAAATCCCTTTAAACTGGCCTTAGAGTTCATGCTGCAAACCAAGTAAGCTTTCTGTCTTTAATTCGGTGGTTACTTTGTGCCTCCATCTCAGAAAGCCCTTAGTGAAAAGCACATAAAAGGAGAGATGTTGGAGGTCACTAGGGCCAGTGGTTTAGTACAAATCTTAAACTCTTTTACGCTAATGAAGGTATATTTAGCTCTACCTAAATTCTATTCCATATGCTATGGCACATGTGGGCACCTGCCATGGCCTAGGTTAGAGTGCCCTCTCCCATTAGTTCTCCTGTTCAGCTCATATCCAAACCCTGCTGGGATATAATCTTCCCTGAGATGCCAGCCTCAATCTTCCCAAGAAAAGTTGGGATCTGGTTCTCTCTCTCTCTCTCTCTCTCTCTCTCTCTCTCTCTCTCTCTCTCTCTCTCTCTTTCTCTTTCTCTTTCTCCCTCTCTCCTCCACCCCCCCCTCCTGCCTCCTCTCTTCTGTGCCGTTGTGCCACTTTGTGTAAACTTCCAGTATACGGTTGGACGTTGTCCTTGTTCTTTAATTATTTGTCTCTAATTTTACTCCGTGAGCTCCCTGAGGAAATTAACTATGTCTGAGTGATCTTTGAATCCAGAGTACCTAAAACTGCCTAACCTTAGTGGGCATGAACACATATGTCAAATAAAAAGAATTGAATATATTAAGGTACATTGTGGTAATTTGGGGAATAGTTAATGTGCTTTTATAAGCTCTACTGAAATCTGCAGTTTCTCGTTTGAGGAACTAAGAATAGATCTTCAGATTTCTTTGTGTTGTAAGTGTTTACCATCTTTCACTCTGCAGAATTTAAGATCTGCTCAATGGAATAATATCTTAGGCTCACCATATATAAGATCTACGCAGGTGAGGTGAACTATGCAAATGCAATGATATAAAACATTTTCATTTCTATTAGAGGTTGGGAAGAAGGCAGAATAGTTTCTGAGTTTAAAAAAAGAAAACTTTTATTGGGGCCTGGGGAAACAGTCTGTGTTTCATAAATTCCATTAAATATTTGGTATGTAAAATTCAGGCTGTTGTTCTGCATTAAATGGGTACAATGCATCCCCCATCTAATTAAGTAACCATATGTCATATTTACATAAACAAAAGCAGAGAACCCAGTGCCACTGCATTGTCTTAGATATGTAACTTGGTTTCCCTAGCAAGGCTTTCTACTCTGACTTGCATATATTGCTGTGGGCCAATATGCTCACAGACACTGAGTAGAATTTAAAGAGCTATTCCTAAGGTGCCTTGCTTCATCTAAATATTGCAGTGAGAGGTGTTCTGGAATGCTACTATGAAATTGCCTGACTGCTTACCTATCAAAGCCAGTAGTTTTCAGATCTGGCCAATGGGAAATCCATTGTGTATCATCATCACATTGCTTTATAGCAGTGGTTCCTAAACTCATTTGGCCTACCGCCCCCTTTCCAGAAAAAATATTACTTAGCGCTCCCTGGAAATTATTATTTTTTTAATTTTAATAGCAATTAAACAGATATATGCCCCCAAATGCACCTGTGGCCATCACCCCCCCCCCATCACTGCAGGGCCCACCAGGGGGCGGTTGCACCCACTTTGGGAATCACTGCTTTTTAGGATGACCATGTGCCCGGTGTATGGTGTCCCATTCACTACACATTTATTGAATAAATAAATGCTTCACAGCATGTTTTAAGAGTTTTGACCTAAAAGAATTTTACTAACATACATTTAGATAGTAAATAGTAAGGAAATATTATAAACCACAGTTAATCTCATAAGGCCTCTGGTATGAAAATAATAGTAATCATAAAATTGAAATATAAATATTAGAACAATAATTTTGGGAATGGAAATCATAGAGATCATAATTGTAATTATTTTCTTTGTTTATTCTTATTTATCCGGGCAGTGATGCTGATGGTGGTGGTAGCTATGACACTTTATATTTATGTAACATTTTACCATATACTATTTTGAACATATATTATCTTACTTTAACATCACAAAACACTGACTAATACATTTTAATTGCCCGTTTTTATGAATGAGAAAATGGAACCTCAGAATTAAGTTACTCACTCAAGGTTGCAGAGTTAACTCAGACTGTAGGTTATTTGATTCTAAAGTTCTTTTGTTTCACCAGATGTAGTCTTTGTTTATAATAGAACTTTGGAACAAATAATATTTTGTACTAGTGAGAAGGCAAGCATACTTTGGAAATAGAAAAGAAAAAATGAAATATATTACAAAGTACTCTTGGAAAAAAAGTATAAGAATAATTTAGAATTTCTCAAAATCTGGTGAAACAACTTTATCTATACTCTTACCCCATGGAGTACCAGCACAGCTCTCCAGGGTGTTATAAATCCCAGTTTGGAATGACTGTGGCTTCCAGGGTTCCCAATCCCATTACAGATTTAACAGATCAAATGGTCACATATTGGGAGTTTTTTGGTTAAACATAATGGAATGACAGTGCCCAGCCCCAGTCCCTTCATCTTGCTGAGGTTTGCTATTATTATACTCCTTGTATATTAATTGGCGTTTTAGCAGTTAAATATTTCCACATAAAAGGAGATGAAACTATTTCCAAATGAAACACAGACAAATCCTTCTCATTATTTTATTCTCAAACAACATTTATTCTTTGACTTTTTGTTTGCTTCCGACTTCAGTGAGGATGCCTAGTCAGTTGAATATAATTAGTTGAGTTCTTGCTGTGCTGTTCTCTCAAAAATATTTATTTTTCAACATCTTCTCTGCATGTGTCTGTAACACACCCATCCTGACCTGGAATTGCAGTCTAGCTGACAGGATAACTGAACAATCTTTAAGATGACTATCCACACACATAGTACATCATTTTATATCATCTTTTGGTTTTATGAACTGCATGCTATTGCCATGGGCCAGGCACTAAATTACAGTATCAGGCTTCTAAGAGTCCATTCATCTAAACTGAAATGGAATTGTGAGATTGCTAGAGTCAGGGACTTGTGTTCAAATTCTCAGTCCCCATTTACTAGCTGTATGATCTTAGATAAAACACATCATTGAAGCATTTCCTCCAATGCACAATGGGACATTTCCCGTACCCACATCACAGACTTGCTGTGAAGCTGAAATGGCTTAATCTATATACAAGGCTTATTACCATAACCTGCAATCACTCAATAAATGACAGCTTTGATTTTTACTATCTGCTAACAGAGTTTCCGCATTTTTTTTTAATTTTTTTTTTTTTTTTTGCTTACCAAAATTCTTTCTTTTACACTGAGAGCATTGTGTTTTAATTAAGTAAAGTTTAGCGCTCAGGCTATGTTTAAGAAGAAAGATGTAGTTGTATCAATAAGTTATGTTTTCTGCATAAACAAGAGAAAATCTGACTATTAGTAGCTTAAAAAATTGAGATTTAAAACAAAATTGTTCTGCCCTGGTCAGGTGGTTCAGTTGGTTGGAACATCATCCTATATACCAAAAGGTTGCAGGTTCAATTCCAAGTCAGGGCACGTAAGGGAGGCAAACAACCAAATGTTTCTCACATTGATTTCTGCCTCTCTTCCTGCCCTCCTTCTCTTCCCTCTCCTTCTCCCTCCCTCCCTTCCTCTCTCTCTAAAATCAATAAAAACATATCCTCAGGTGAAGATTTTAAAAATAAAATTATCAAGAGGTAGATTCCTTGTGGCTGGTGTTAGTTCAGGCCCTCAGTGTTGTCAGAGCTGGTACATCTGTGCCCCTCATAATCTTTCCCAGTTAAGGGCAGAAACAAAAGAGAGAAGGGTCAGGAAAATAAAAGCTTTCTCAGAAACTTCTGTTTATGACTTATTTGCTAGATCAGTGCTGGGTAACCGTTCTTTCCTGCAAAATGAAAGTGAATCTGTGACTTTTCCAGTCTCTGCTCTAAAAGTGATATGGGAGAAGGCAGTGGGCTGGGCCAGTCACCAACATTTTTCACACCAGCTTTAAAACTTTTATCTGAATTATAAAGCAGTGGCAACTGTATGAGATTACAAGTAAATGTACCTGGAAGCCAATAAGTTTCCATGCAGTTTTCCACAAACCATTTATTAATGTCTCACTCCCCACTCCTCCTGTAAAGAACAGGATCTGTCAGCAACCAAGCCCCATAAAAGTTTCCACTTAAGTTTCTTTCTTTCTTTCCTTCCCTTTTCCTAGGTGACTGCCCTGAGAATTTCCCAAACAGTTCCGTTCTAAACCACTAGGTGGGGCTGAGCATGATCGACTAGAGCAGTGGTTCTCAACCTTCCTAATGCCGCGACCCTTTAATACAGATCCTCATGTTGTGGTGACCCCCAACCATAAAATTATTTTCATTGCTACTTCATAGCTGTCATTTTGCTACTGTTATGAATTGTAATGTAAATATCTGATATGCAGGATGCATTTTCATTGTTCCAAATTGAACATTTTTTTCAATCTCAGACAGAACAGGATATGACTGCAAACACTTGATCCAGAATTTTGTAACTGAAATTGTAGATAAATCAGTTCTTGCTGCATCGTTGTTAATAAGTTCAATGAACTCCGCTTGTGCTGTCTCAGGAACATCTTCAACTTTGACTGTGAATGGGCTTCTGGCAAGTGCAAGTGGGGGGTCAGGTAAATTTCAAAACTGCGATGAAATTTCGTCTGCAAGCATGTGCAAGTGTTCTTTCACAGAAATTATCATTGTAATCCTTTTGTCTGGTTCAATGTCATGTTCCTCAAAGAAAGCAGATGAGGTAGGCAACATGTAAATTTTATTTTTAACCTTTTTTTTTTTTTTTTTGCCAAAGCTGAAGTTTCATTTGGAATGATTGGATCTTTTCAGACAAATTGAGGCATATTGCATTTGGTCCTTGCAGTGTTAAATTTAACTCATGCAAGATGGCAAAGATGTCAACCAAGTAAGCTATTTTCTGCAGTTCACTTTTATCGCCAAAAAGTGCTTCAAACTGCAGTCTTGCTTTCTGATTAAAAAACGTTTTGAGTTGATCACGAAGCTCAAAAACATGTTTTAAAATTTTTTCTCTCGACAACCATCTCGCTTCAGTGAAATAGCAGAACATTGTTCAGCGCATCCAACTCGTTGCACAGTTGCAAAAACAGTCGACTATTTAAAGTGCTCGCCTTTACAAAATTGACACAACTTATGACGCTTTTCATTACTTCTTGTAACTCTTGTGGCAGCATCTTCATTGCTAATATTTGCCGATGAATCATACAGTGAGTTCCAATGATTTTTGGTGACTCATTCAGTACCAGACGTTGAAATCTAGATCGCCATCTTAGCATAGCTGGGGCACCATTTGTGCAAACACCACAAACCTTTTCCCAAGAGATCTTATGCTCTTTCAGAAATAAACCAACTGTGTCAAATACATCATGTGCAATAGTTGTTGTTTCAAGAGGTTTGCAAAAATGAAACTCATCTTTAAAGTCGCCATCATTAATATACCTCACGTAAACCAGTAACTGAACAGTTCGCAATGTCTGTAGATTCATCAAACTGGATACTAAATATTGGAAGTGGAGCAGATTTAATTTCCTGGATTACCTGATCAAGAATATCAGCAGACATGTCATCTATTCTTTTGTGGACAGTGTCGTTAGATAAGGAAGTTGCACTCAATTTTGTAACAAATTCGTCTCCGATCATAACTCCAACAATGTCTTTGGCCACTGGCAACAGTAAATCCTCAGCAATGGTGTGAGGTTTCATAGCTCTGGCGATTCTGAGTGCCACCAAATATGAAGCTTCAACGGCTGCTATGTTTTGTTTGTGGTACTTGCCACCACTGTCAAGTCTGGCTTTCTTGAGTCCATCAGCTTTGCTTCTAAAATAGCTGATGGTTTTTTTTTTTTTTACATACCTGTTACTATCACAAGGGGGCAGTATTCACATCACCCACAGCTGAATATAAAAAGACCTTTCAGCATCCAGATTAAGTTCCCATGGTACAGATATTTTTTTTTTGCAGTAGTTGATGATTTTACAGTACATGATTTTACATTTACCCAGTAATTATAATTCATGAAGTGTTGTTTTACCTCCAGTACTGCTGCTTTCAACACAGTAGCTGCTTTTAACAGAGTAGTTGCTTTCAGCACAGCAGCTGCTTTCTACACAGTAGCTGCTCTCTACACGTGTGACTGGTCCACATAAGTACATTATGTCCCCAACCCTGTCACATACACCTGTATTTGTATGGGGTGTATGTGATGGGGTTGGCGCCATGATGTCATCACGCCGGGTACTTGTATGTGGGCGTATCTGCATGTGGGCGGACCCGCCTGGAGACGGATAGAGGAGCGGTGTCTCGGTTCCTAAGACCATCGAAAATATGTGTTGTCCGATGATCTTAGACAACCCCTGTGCAAGGGTCATTTGACCCCCAAAGGGGTCGCGACCCACAGGTTGAGAACCGCTGGACTAGAGGGAGGAAGGTGACTCAGCCCCCTGGGTAAGGAAGGACAGCCTGCTGGAAGATTCCAGACTTCTTGCTGCAGAGAAGCCACCTGAAAGCCAGGGCATTGCAGGATCTGGAGCCTGAGCCCAGAAACTTGGGGGAGAAGTAAGGGGATAGGGAACAGTGCAGGGAAACATCACTCCCAACACTCTATCATACTTCTTTCTACTTTCATTTATGTCATTTCTTTGTTGGAAGGATGCAAATAAATGGTAAGACGTATACAAATATATACTTGTGATCTCTTACCTTCCCAATGACACCTTAATACATTTATTTTCTTTTTTTTTGTTTCTTGTTTGCATGGGTCCTGGCCCTTTTCCTACTTATATATGATTTTGACATAGCTTCAAAAATAAAGATATAATATTGCATTCTGCCTTTAAATTGTTTCCTTCTTTGAATATTAAGATTGATTGATTCTTAATGGAAGTCCTTGAGCTAGCCTGCTGACTTCTCCTGCTCTGTTTCAGATGAAGGCTGACTTGTTACTTTATCTACAGGGCATTTATTAAAGTAGCAGGAGGGCAACCTAATTGCTTTCAGATCTCTCTGTGTTTTTGTGAATTGGATGGTTAAAACTCGATTTATCTGATGATCTAGTGTCTTTATTTGTCATGTTATTTCTGCTGGGTAAATGTAGTCTCACTATTTGTTTAGAGATTGTTCTGTATGATCCCTGCCCCCCTATTTCAGTAGTTGTGTTAGACATCCATTCATTGTTACCAGTTCAGCAAAAATGCATCATTCAAAATGCGTTCCTGTGGCTGTCCTCTGAGGCTACGATAGGGTTCAGTACATATTCTTTATCAGTGACCATTTTCTGCACCAATGAATTACTTTGGACAGAGCTGGAGTCCCTGATGAGTGTGAGCTGTTCGATGCCCATATAAAATCTTTTAATACCTTTGTCATTTTCTCTAATGCATTGATTTATAAAAGCCTGCGGGGATGTGGTATTTATTGAGGATGGAAATTGGCATGAACAGTCAGCAACAAAATGAATTAATATATGATATATTTTATGAAGTCCATTGTAAATATAATTTAAAACATTTTTTAAAAACCCTCTCTGATTCTATCCTGAAACCCATCTTATTCCATGTATTATAGACATATTTTATTTTTTGAATCACTTTATTGTACTTTTATGACACACTATTTGCTCTCTTACTATTTAGATTATTTGCTTTATGGTGATTTTTTTGGTACTTCCAATTACTTACACATGAGTAAACTTTTCAATTACAAATGTATTTTAAAGCTTATAGCATCTTAAATTATTATTTCCCCCCTTAAGTTGATGTATTTTATGGAAAAAATCGTTTGGAGAATCATACTATTTTTATGTTTAATTTATTGTAGTGGCACAAATAGTGCTTGTGTGTGCCTATTGGCAAGGAACCTTTTTTATAACTGTTCCTTTATTTTCTTTCTTGCACAAAAATATACCTATAGGCAGCCATGCCTCTTGTGTCTTAGCCCCCCTTCTTTTGACATTTGAGAATGCCCCCCTAAAAAGTTCTTAAGACAGTACTCCTAATATTGTGAATTATGTTTGCCTTTGACAATGCTTACTGATTTACATTGTTTTTGTGTGTGTGTGTGTTTGTTTATGGTAGAGAGCATGTTTTATCACATTGATGATGGTGGATGATTTACAGTGTTGACATCAGAGTGAATGAGAGGTTCTGCTTGTTCATAATCACCCGGAAGCATACAGAAAGTCAGAGTAGGTCACAAGGTGGACCCTGTCTCCTAGGTTCTCTTCTGATGAACCGGATGCTTCTTCCAGTGGTTTTGCTAGGTTATATTTCCCAGCTTCATCCTAAGACAGGTTTGCTTTGAGTGGGAATGACTCTTTCCAGGGCCTTGTTGATGTTGGTATTGGAATCCTGCTCTTGCGTTCTTTGTTCTTTCTCATTGGAAGGCACAGATCTCATCCCCTTGCTCATCTCATGTTGCTCAGTAGTCATAACTTTCTTCCCTTGACTTTCAGGTAGTTTTCTTGGACTTAGGTCCTTACTAAATGTAATGAATAGGCAATGAAGCAACATCTGGGCTCCTGCTTTTCCCCCTTATATTGCTTTACTCTGCTCATCAGTTCCCTCAATTTAGGGGAAAATCATATCTATGTCTTTCTTTTGAACAGGTGTAATTATAAGTCCTCAGCTAAAAGTGCATAGCTATTTTAGTGATTTTAGTTCTTAGGCTTGCTAGTGTGATTCATAGTAAATAGGAAAGGAGTTCTGGGGATAGACACTGATGGCCAATGACAGGCAGAACAGTGTGCATTCATTTTAGCAAGTGTAGTTAAGTTGGTGAGTATTTGGAAGAAACCCTATCCAAGGTAGGATAACAGACAACCTCCAAAGTTTCACAGGCAAGAAAAGTGGACAATTTGGAATTTTCTAGATGTGTCTTATGACTGAGCATCCTCCATCAAAATAACCATTATTCACACTGATTGTGGGAGAACAAAATCTATTTTCATCATTATTTTATTGTTCACTTTGAGGTAACTACTCACCAGACTGAATCTTTTTTTTTTAGTTAATTTCTTCTTTTCTTTTCTTTTCTTTTCTTTTCTTTTCTTTTCTTTTCTTTTCTTTTCTTTTCTTTTATTTCTTTCTTTCTCATCACCAATTATCCCCTCTATGCCCACTTTCACCTCCACTCCACTCCCACCATCACCACACTGTTGTCCATGTCCATGAGTTCTCTCTTTTTTGCTCAATCCCTCTATCCCTCAATGCCTTCCCTCCCCTAACCAGATCTGTCTGCCTGCTCTCTATCTATGAGTCTGTCTCTATTTTGGTTGGTAGTTCAGTTTATTCATTGAATTCCACATATGAATGAAATCATATAGCACTTGTCTTTCTCCAACTGCGTATAATGTTCTCCAGGTCGTAAAGGGTAAAAGCTGTGGTACATTTACATAATGGAATAATACTCTGCTGTTAAAAAAGCAAGCAGACTGAATCTTAAGAGCCAGCCTCTTACTGCAGTGAACTTTATCTCAGTTCTCTCAGCAAAGACATGCGGATTTAAAGCTATAGTAAGAGGGGGACTCCTATTCCTTATTCTCACTTGTCCAGCAACACTGGAAGATAACTTATGTACACAGGGCTTATAAGCATGCTGCATTAATAGGATGCAAAGTTTTTCAGCAAAGACTCTTAGAACTGGTGTGGGCTATGCTTTGTGTGCTGATTGATGTATGTTCTGCCTATGTAGACTCTGTTCTAATGTCCTCTTCAATTTCGCAGGAACTGACAACGGGGAAGTCCTCCCTGATTCCATCCCATCAGCTCCAGGGACACTGCCTCATTTCATAGAGGAGCCAGACGATGCTTATATCATCAAGAGCAATCCCATTGCACTGAGATGCAAAGCAAGGCCAGCCATGCAAATATTCTTCAAATGCAACGGCGAGTGGGTCCATCAAAATGAGCATGTCTCTGAGGAGAGTCTGGATGAGAGTTCAGGTAAGACTGTGAAGCAATCAGAAGAATCGATGGTAGCGCTTCAGATCCTCACATTGTATATGGCTGGGAAAACTGTGCAAGTCACTCACCGTTGTCTTTCTTTCTTTTTTTTTAATATATTTTATTGATTTTTTTACAGAGAGGAAGGGAGAGAGATAGAGAGTTAGAAACATCGATGAGAGAGGAACATCGATCAGCTGCCTCCTGCACATCTCCCACTGGGGATGTGCCCGCAACCCAGGTACATGCCCTTGACCGGAATCGAACCTGGGACCTTTCAGTCCGCAAGCCGACGCTCTATCCACTGAGCCAAACCGGTTTCGGCACCGTTGTCTTTCTTGAATAAGTTGCAAGCCTGTCTTTCAATGACTCCACAGCTCCCTGCTGATCTATTCCAGTATGATACGGGGCATTGCTTTTTCCTGTTCTGTATAACTTTGACACCTCATTTTGTATGGAAGTTAATATTCTCACTGGAAATGAAGTTAGGCAGTCCCTGTTTTCACTTTTGAATTTTAAATATTTTCAAGACACATCTTCCACCAAACAAATGCCTTTTTAAGCAGCATAATTTCAGTTTCTTTCATCTTTCCTCCTAGATATTATTCTTGCATACTTCCTTCTCCACAGTCGGTGGTTTCTGAGTGTTCTTTACGTTCTTTTGATTACTGTGTAATGACAAAGACCAAAGTAGGTTGCCAAACTTGAATGGGATCGCCAGTGTAAAAGAATTTTAGGACCGTTTTTTCTTTATTAGTTTGGTTACTTGGGCTGATGAGTGATGATGATGAGAATAATGATCATACTCCTAATGTTTATCAAGCACTTACAATGTACTAGGACATATCTACGCATTTGATAGACATTATCTTACTGTCTTTGCCATTGTCCTCAGTAGGAAACTGAAGCTCAAAGAGATTAAGTAAACTATGGGATTGTCCTGGATCTCAGAGCAAGGTCATTTGACTCAAAACTTAGAAAAATTACAGCTTTTTATATTTTAATGTATAACAGAAACAGTATATGCTTTTGAAGTTTGGCTCCTCAGACTACCTGAAAATTTAATCTAATTCTAAATACAATCTGGTATTACCCTAAATTATTGATTTTTTTTTAATTCCAATTCAATAGATTTTAAATAAGTCAGAAAGCCAAAGTATAATTAGGAAGTTTTACTTCGGTTTAATTTATCAACTATATACCAATGCTATCCAATACAATAGGTTAGGCTTTTCAAAGTATTCAAAGAAGGGTAAGATGCAAATACTCATCTCTAGAGCTTTATACCTACTGGTAAGTGTAAGATCAATATACTCATAAGTGCAGTACAAATTAAATGTCTAAGAGAGGTAGATAGTGTTATGGAGGAAAAGAAAAAAGAAAGACACATCTGACTAGGACTATCAGGAATGGAAGCAATAGCATTTGAAAGGGACATTGATGAATATGAAATTCCTATAGGTGTAATTGATAGTATGCTAAGTGGACAGAGAGGAGTCTCAGTGGTCTTAAGTTCAACATCAGCAAACAAAAGAAAGCTTGGTATATTTTCAACCAGAAGTTTGGTTTTGTTAAAATATAAAATTGATGTTAGAGAATAGCAGCTGATTGCTGGAAGTTTGTTCAATTAATGGCATGAAAGGCCTCAAATATCAGGGTGAGGGGTTCTTTACTTACTTTTGTGGATATTTTGCTGGTGATGGGGATTGATTATATTGACAGTGTCTGGAGCTCTGCTTCAAAGGGTGAGTCTGGCACAAGTGTTTGTCTAAGGAGGAAAAAGAACAGGGAAGTTAGGAGACTTGGGTAATTTGGTTGAGAGAAAGTAGAGCCTGTTTCTAGAGCAGTGGCCACAGAAATAAGGACTAGATAATCTGGTGTGAGAAGCACTGTAACGTATCAGCCTTAAGAGCTGATTAATGAGTGATTGAGGAAGATGGAGAAATAAAAATTAATCTCTAAAGGAGCAGCAGGGTAATGCAATTAATGTAATTAATTACAACAGCAAAGAGAAAATGTGGGATCATTGTTTGGGCAAGCTGGATTTGAAATACTTATGGGACATAATGAGGAGCTGTAGATCTGGAACTTGGTAAAGTTCAGAGATAAAAAGTAAACTTGGTAATTATCAGTAAAGAATGAAGCCATGGAGATGGAGAAGTTGTTAAGAGAGAACAGGTAATATGAAAAGGAAATGGATCTTGAGACATACCTTCTTAGGTGCCTGGGAGAGTATTGTCAGCAGTCGACAAGGAAGTAATCAGAGTGTGTGCTGTGTTCCAAAGCAAAAGGAGGAAATTATTTCAAAAATATCTTCATGTAATACTCTGTCTCTGTTTAGGAATCAGTAATAGGGAAGGCAAAAAGCTACATATATGTATGTGTGTGTGTGTGTGTGTGTGTGTGTGAATGTGTGTGTATGCAGTGTTAAATATTACACAGTTCTGAACTAATTTGGGATTGCAGTATAAATACCTAAAACCATATCACAATTCCCTGTTCATTCCAATGTGGAACTAGTATAAGGAAGAAAAAAGAAAATGTGTCTCTTTTACAGATGTTGTTCTGCTAACCAAAAGCATGTTTAGAATTCTGGAATCTAAATGTGAGAACTGGAAGGTATCTTTGTGATAACCCAACAACCCTATTTTATGCATTAAAAGTCTCAAGTTCCAGGAAATACAACTAGTTCATGACATAACCCTTTCTAGAACCTGTGTCTCCCGGTTTGCACCTCAGATATACTAGTACTTCCTTGACACTATAAGCCACCTTTCCACCCAGATTCCTATGTTCTCCTCAGTCAGAATATTGCCAAATCCCTTTCCTGACAAAAGGATGGGTTTCAGCACATGCCTCATCATTTGCCATCATAATTTTTTCAGTGTTTTCATTTCCTGAGTGTATCATCCTATAGTGATTCCCTTAGAATTAATTTATTCCTGACCATTTTTGCCATCTCTTTAAGAGCCAGTCTCTTATTCTGTGTCATGTTGCTGGCACTGTTAGATAAAAGTTTATGACAACCGAAGATACACAGACATTTCCAGGATTCCAGGTATAGTTGAGTATTTTTTTTTTGTTGGTCTTTCAAAAAAAACCACACAATGGATTTGACATAATCGAGGCAAAATAAGACAGCACGTGGGATCTTGATGTCAGGAAAGATTCTGCTTTTGTGCGCCCAAGGTTGGGATCATGATAGATCTGGTGTTGGGACAGATACCTGGGCATGAAAATTTCTAAGGAAGACCCTGAAATTTGGGAGAGGGCAGCAAAGGGAACAGCAGTTACCACAGGAGCAAAAGCCTATAAAACAATGGTAGCGTATGAACGGTGTATGTACCATGTACTCAATTAGTCCAACTGGAAAGGATAAGTACCAGTGGCTCAGTGGGGCTGTCTGTTCTATCCTCAGATGTGTCTGTCCTAGATTTTTAACTCAAAATAGCAGAGTCCCATTGGGTAAACTGCTCCAAATGAAAGAGAGGCAGAACATTGAAAAATGATCAGCTATTTTTTTATACCACTGCTAGAAAATCCCATATCCGTTCTCTTTTAAAGACGTCTGGATGAGTGCTGTGAGCCACTTTGACACTGTACCCTCTTGTAATTTCACAACATCCTGTTTTGTTATTGCTTCCCCCTTTTGATTCCCCCAGTATTGCTAGGCAACTCTGTGCCTTGCAAGTAGCAGTGTTGATTATATCTTCTGTCTCCGTGTAAAAGCCTTCTCTCTCCATTTTCTATATTTAAAAAAAAAAAACGACCAATAAGAAGCTGCAAATTTCAAAGGAACTGGAAAGAACAAAAAGTCATAAATGACAAAATCTGAAGAGATTATATACCATGTTTTAATTGCTGTTGAGAAAGAATTTAAATTTTAACAGCTACCTTTTTTGGGAAGAATTTAATAAGCACAACCTTTTCTTCCAAGTCATTTTGATTGAATCAATAGGAAAGAAAGGTCTCTCGCTAAACAGTTTTCATCTGTGCAGTTAATGAAAACTGCTGTCTGCTGCGCACTGCAATTATGTTTCCTAAGCTCTGTATTAATAGTAGAATAGTGGAAAGTGGAGCAAGATGAGTGGAGATATTATACCCAGAACCAATACGTAAGTGCAATTAAAGTTGGAAGCAAAATGGCCTCAGGTATTGAAAAATAGATGCATTACTTCCCTTGGGTTCTTCAATGCTGAGCTTGAGCTCAGGGCTTCACTGCCCTTACAAACGGAATGACTTTTGATTGGGTCTGTAAAAGAATTGCTGCCAGTCCAGCAGCAGTGAGTGAGCTGAGAGAGCAAGGACTGGAACCCCCTTTGGCCAGAGGTAGAAACATATCTGTATTCTTTTAAGAAGTTGGAAATAACTGCTTATATATCTTTGGCCAATGCGTTCTCCATTTCTAAAATCCCAGATCATTTTCATATTCTTTTTACTTACAGGTTTCTTTCTTTGCAGACCTAATGGGAAAGGCATCGGACCTGGGAGTGTTTGGAGTAAGACACAGAATCTTTTGTGTTTCCAAATTGGAGGCAGTACGCTCTTTCAGTTGCTAAAGGCTGCAAACTGCCTTTGGTCTTTCTGGTAATTTGGCCCGTCATCTAACAGTTCAAATAAGAAGAAAAAGGATTGTGTGTTTTCATGCAATTTAGCTTGGAAAAACCCAGGGCTCGAGTTCTTTCCTGCAAAAAGTTCAATTTATTTGACAGGAGTTAGTGTGTTTGCACAGCCATGGCCATACTTCTTAGTAATGTACACATTCCGTTCTCTGCCCAAGCAGGGGATCCTTTCATTTGTTCTGCCTCATTTCGTCTGGAAATATGGGAACTCTTCTCCCTCGTGGGTTCCCTCTGCTAACATCTGGAGTTGAGAGGTAATCCCAACCCAGGAATCATGCCTCTGAGAAAAGGGTGGCGTGATCAGTAACACAGAACTGACGAGCTTTAATCTAACAAATCAGCAGACACACACATACACATAAAAAATCACCACCACCACCAGCAAAACCCATCATTGGCCATCAAGATAAGGTAGCCCGTGGGAAGCTTGAGTTATCAATAAGAGAAACCACTTCTTTATGTGCAATAAAGACAGGCGTTTCCCTAATGGTGCACCAAGGCTCCTGTCTTATTCTACCTTGGAGATACTGAACTCTAATGAGTGAAATAATGCGTACTCCCGTGTATTACGGGCAAAGTCTCAACTCCAGGAAACTAATATTTTTCTTCTTAAAGTATATAATTTCAGGGATTTCATTGTGTGCGATTTCTTTTCTAAACAACTGGAGACACTCTCTGGGGATACGGGGTTAATGGAGTGTGTTGAGAAAAGGGAGAAGGATAGAACTGAAAATGTATTAAATCTTTCAAGTTTATATCTAAGAACTTGGCTATCCTGGTGATGGGAATTTAAATATAGTACCTTCCCAAAAACCATTAATTTGAAGTTGCCTTCAATGATTCACAAATCACCAAGGTACATTCGGGAAGCATATATTTCAGATCACATAACACAGAAATAGTCAGTTTCTCAGGTGTTGCATTGACAGCTTGTGGGTTTAAAACTCACTTTCACAGAAATGTTCTCCCACCCCACCCCAGATTGCACTTTGCCCATCACTCTCCTTCTCAGGGAGAGCTGACAGAATTGCAAAGGTTTTCAGGAAAACATTATGAATTCCTCCCGTACACCTGTGACACAGTATGAAGGACTACTTGTCTCTTGTGTCTAATTCAACCTTTTCTTAAAAAATCTGGAGATCATTTACTCTCACTCCATCCCTAGCAGAGATATGAAAGCAGCCAGCCATTTTTATGTAATCTAATAACAATTCCTGATACTGAGCAGAGCTTTATTCTAAACCCTGAATTTTAGACCAGTGTCTTTGGACTTTTTCACTCTTTTCTGTTCGTGCAACATTCAGAGGTGTTTTTCTATTACTTGAAGTGGGATTTATAAGGTTCTTAAAAAAATGAGGCTAGTCCAGTGGTTAAGATCATGGGTGATGCCCGGCCAGCGTGGCTTAGTGGTTGAACATTGACCTTGAACCAGGAGGTCAGTTCTTGATCAGGTCTCATGCCTGGGTTGCAGGCTTGATCCTCAGTGTGGGGCATTCATGAGGTGGCCAATCCATTCTCTCTCATCATTGATGTTTCTGTCTCTCCCTCTCTCTTTGAAATAAATAAAAATTCTTTAAAAAATAAAACAGCATGGGTGTTAGTGTTAGATGGTACCATATTTGAAATCTGGCTCTCTATCTATAAATTTTTTTAGATAGACATGTTACTTAGCTTCCTTTTACCTCATTTTCCCCATGTTTAAATAGCAGTAATAATTATATCTGCCACATAGAACTATTGTGTGGGTCACAGAAACTAATATACATGACAATGCAAGTCAGATGTGTAGCAAGTACTCAGTCAAGGTTAGCCTTCAAAATGATAAATATAAAATTGCCATTTTTAAAAAACGGGGCAAGTGTCTGGTGATTATACTTCAAAAATACAAAATTACGGACTTTTACAATTCCAGAAAGATAAATCGGCTCCTATTATTAACAGGTAAGCAATTGTCTTTTCCAGAATAACATTTTACTTGCCTGTGATTTACTCTTTCCATTTCTATTTGATCTTTACATTGTTCTCAGAGCCAGTGGTAGCACTGTGGGCGATATAAGTTGTATGATAAATGTCCTGACCTCTGGCCATGATCTCCCAACAGGGGTTGATTTTAGTGACTTCAGGAATGGAAGGTCATTGATTGGGACAGCAGGGTTGGAAATCACACCTGTATTTCTCACCAGGTCAGGAGTGTGATGTCTAAGTGAGTCATTCACAGGGTGCTGTCCTCGAAATAACCCTCCCATGCCCACTTCTGCCTCTTAAGTTTCCCTTCTCTGTGTTATCAAGCAACACAATCAAGGTAATTTGCTTTCCTCTACCAGAGACCCTGGTGCTGATTAATTCTAATCTCTAGTGTGGAAGACACTGGAGAGCTTGGGTAGATTCTTAGTTTCTGTACTTAAGACTGAACTTGTGGTGCTTCTGAGGAATATGTGGAGTGGTTATTACCCAGGAAACTAAAGAGTGTTCGTTAGGCATAGTGCACATTCAAAGGAGGACTATTTTTTTTAATCAAAATACATTTTAATCTTGTTGGAATGAAGTGGCAAAACACATTTAGCCCTAATTAAGCATCTGCCAGTAAAATGAAGTATGGTTCTACCTTCTAATTATCTACCTTTAATTTCCTATTTCAGTAGCATGCTGGCCTGGAGACATATAAGCCCCTCCTCCAAGAAATGGAGGCATGATTCACTAAAAACTGCTCTCCTGTATCTCATAATTTTGAAACTTCAACTATGTTTCAGATTCATGTTTCCTTACCAGAGCCTTGCCCTTGATGCTAAGCTAAATATTGGGTGAGGACAGAGCCTTCGATTCCTTGGTAGACTGGTAACCATTCCCAAAAGGTTTGCCAGTGCTGAGGAAGAATTAGAAGCTGCTTTTGCGTGATCTTGTCTTGGTCTGCTCTTCTCTTGTCACAGTAGTCATCACACTGCATTGTTGTGCAAAGTGAAATGTCTCTCATTCTAGCCTGTAACCTCCTTGCGGATGGAGACCTTGATCGCCTACCTTATCATAGTATCCTCAGTACATAAAACAGTGGCAGGCACGTGCATTTTTTAAATAATGTATGTTGTACATTTTTTAAATAATGCATGTTGTACATACGACGTCTTTGATCTGTTTCCTTTGGTATGGCATCTTTGGAAAAATAATAATAGAAAGTGGAAATAAAAATAGCATGGTGCTAAGATGGATAAGATAATGCATGTGATGGTATTAACTGAAGTAAAATAATCATTATACAAAAGTATAATAATCAATAATGATCATAACCATATGTTATTCAACATATGAGGAAGCTTCTCATTGTTCAAGCATATTTTTAGGCTCTAACCTGGACTAGTAAAAGACAAGTGAAAACGTTTACTTATTTTTTAGATATATAAGTAGTGGACTCACCTCTTCCAGCTGAATGGCCTGTTTTTTCCTAACTTGGGAGGCAGTGGGCACGGAGGGCCTATCTCAGAGCCAAAGCCAAGCATCAGAGGGACTGAGCTTCCTAGGGAGATGATGGTACATTATAAAAGGCTCTTCATACAAGACGGTGGCTTTTCACGGGGAGTTCGATTCTTTTCTTCTTTCCAGAGAATTGAGCAAGGCCCTATATATATTCAGGGAGTTGTTTTAGAATAGTGTTTCTGAGCTTTGGAAGCTACCGAATCATTTTCTTGGTTAATTCTCAATTATGAAACAACCAGGCACAGTGTGGGTGAACCACTGGACTAAAATGGCCCAGGGAAACGGGAACTGAGACTTGGATGAGAAAACAATGCTGGTCCCTTTTTGCTTCCATGCAGCTTGAGAAATGAAAAACATCTTAGAGGCTGGAGAGGAATTCTCACTTCCCTTCTTGATTTTGCTTAGTCGGTTTATTGTGCCAAGCATCCTACTGCAGAGAACATCCAAACTGTTCAAGAACATAAAGCTGTGAGGAATGGTAAGCATTGGAGAACTGGGTTAAAGTCCTCCCCAAGTGCCCATCACCAGGTGTATCTGAACAATGGTTGGCAGCTATAGCCACGGCAGAATGCCGCTGATGGGCTTTGTGGAGGCGTGATAATGAGCAGTAGATGAGAGGCATGGAGACAGCTGTTAGTAGGCACAGGGCTGCAATTGGCATGGTGCTGAATGTTAAATACTATTCCGGAATTCTTTCTTTTCTACAGAACAACTTGGCACTGAGACTAGAGCCCTTTTATTAAGAATTGACCAGAAATAAATGATTTTTATTCTTTTTTCTCTTTCTGTTTCTTTCCTCTTGTCTTCTATATTTCTCTTCTTTGAACAATGGAGCATATACCTTCAATTAATTTGAAAATTCTCTAACGGTTAGTCCCCCAACAGGATTAGACCTGCTAGGAGTCACTAGTGTTTTCTATCTGATAAGTAAGGAGATTACAGCAATAAATGCTGTCAGCATTTTTCTCATTTAAACAAATAAAGCTGACAAATGATGAAGCTCTGTGCTGCTTTGTTATGTTTAGTACATGCAGAGCAATTATTCAACTGCTGCCAACATTAGTCTATCTACAACTAAACCATCCACCGGCATTGTGAGCTTATTAGCATATCGGTCTCAGAGTCATATTTTTAAATTCTGTAAGACTCTACTCCATAACAAAGGCCGATGGTTTTAATTTGCACAATAATTTAAAGGGTTGGGCTTTTCTGTGCTTATTAGAGTTACACAGCTTGTCAGGTAGAATGCTACTCTTAGTTGTGGGATGCTATCTTCGGTTGGCCTGGGATTTTTGCTCCCCTGTAGCATTTCCTATGAGCAGGTTAGCTTCCAATTCTGAAAATGTAAAAGGAGATGGCTCTCTGGCAACACCACTGGTGAATGTCAGGGCAGGCAGGTGTGTTGAGGTTCCCTTAAATAGAGCTGCTTCTGTGGATATTTCCTGTGTTACTTCTCGTTTGTGTGTGTGTGTGTGTGTGTGTGTGTGTAACATTTTTATATATAGTATATATGTACATATGCACACATATATAAGATATATATATAGAGAGATATCACTAGAGCTATAGTAAAGATTTGAGAGTGAATATGTTAGCTTTAAAATTATGCTATTCAATAGAGTTATTTCTTGTTATGATATAAAAATTATAATAGATAACAAAGTATTCATGATTTTTGAAGGGTTCTCATGGACAGGATGGTTAGACAAGATTGATGACCTTATGTTAGAAGAAGAAGGCCTAATCCAGAGAGATGACATACTACTTTTGGGGGGAAGAGGAGATGGTAATGTCACTGGGCCTCTTAAAGAAGCCTACCACCCGATGCTACATTGCTTTTGTTTTTCCAATCACTGGGAAGCTCAGAGAAGGACCTATAACTGAGCCATTTCAGTGTTGAAACTGTGACGTGAACATTTTCCTCTCAACCCTGGTTAGTCTGAGTGAGGGGTTGTAAACTTCCTTACAAGAATAGGGTCAGAACACATGTCCTTCATGGTGGGGTCAGTGGTCTATTGTTTATGCTTTCCAAGACAGATGCACAGCTGTCTACCATGTGTAAGAACCATTTTTTCTGGTTTCTGTATATGGAGCCCTGGCATCTTGGGGTTTAGCTGATTCTGAAGGGACTGCCCTGCCAAGGGCTGGCTAATGTCTCCAGAGAACAAACACCTTGCCTGTGAGCATGCCTTTCACATGCACACCAACCAATCCAGAGTCTATTGCCCCCTACCACGTCTTTTATTGAGCTCTTACACTCTGGACCAATAATATTTCTCTGCCCTAACCCAAGACCAGGTCCCAGACAACTAGGACAGCCATTATGTCCCAGAACCCACTGGAATTCAAACTAGCCAATTCTAAATCACTTTACGATGCCTCTCCAATTCATTCCCATGGGGATGACATAAAAGGTTCTTGCCCACATTTTCCCCTGCCCTTCCGCCTGCTGATGGGCCCTGTGCTTTCCTGTGTGGCCCTGCACGGTGTGCTGTGCCTCCTGTTCCCAGAGATTTGTGGGAGTAATCTTTGTTTATGGCAGGCATTTCTGTTTCTGGTTGTCTTACCACACTCATTGAAAGCGATCCCAGGTACCCTTAGAACACCACCTGCCTGGATTAACTCCTAGCAAGTGTTGAGGTTTGGATATGGAAACTTACTGCTGGATAAACTTATAATTCTCAACCATTTCTGTGATGATGTTTGTCTTCATTTCCAAAATAGAGGAATCCAATGGTTTACATATTCTTGTAAAGACGTAGACTTGTTCTCCATGAGCATGAAGGCATGCCTGGCTTTTCAGGCTTCCCAAAGTCTTCCAGTGAGACCCCTGATCCCCCAGGGGTCGTGTATTCTGTCCTAATATGTCTCCACATGCTATGGCAGGGGAGCTCTGTCATCTTATTGTTTCTATGACTCTTATGGAGTTCTCTCCTCCCTTTGCACAATTCAGAGTAGATACTCCCCATCTGCCTTAAATCAAAGACAGAAATATAAAACAAGCCCTCTTCTTTACAGCCCACTTCCTTCTTTTGGTTTGTTCAGCCTTTCTCCCTTACAGGCCTTTGTTGTTGTTTCCATTGATATTTAGAGAGTGGGAGGGAGGAAGAGGAGCCGGGGGGAGAGGGAGAGGAAGAGGGAGAGAAAGAGAGAGAGAAACATAGATATGAAAGAGACACAGATTGGTTGCCTCATGCACATGCTCCACCAGGGATCAACCTGCAACCCAGGTACTTGCCCTTGACCTTGATGTAAATCTGAGACCCTTCGGTCCAGGGGCTGATGCTTTAACCATTTAGCCACACCAGTCAGAACCTGGCGAGCCATTTTTATTCTCTGTTTCCATGACATTTTCCCTTCCTCTTCACTGGTCAACTTGGCCTTGTTCTTTTTCTTATCCTCCGACTCACACTACTTTTAAGTGCAAAGTTGGGGCTGGGGAGAGGGGACAGCAACAACAATAAAAACACCTATAAGGCTTCTTTCTTATTCAATGTAGGAGAAGGCTTTTAGGACCCTTCCATCTCTGATGGGGGAAAAGGTGTACTTGCACACTTTGCACGAACAGTAGAAATGTGAGTTATTGACTGTCTTCAACATGATGTCCTATATGTGGTACCTCCTATGAATTTAGAAAGTACAACTGAAATTGCACATGGTAATTTATGTGACCATAATGCTCTCTCTCAGCACACACTGAAAATAGCACGTTATTGACTGGGTGGGAAGGAATGTTTCCCTAGCCTGACTAATCTCACACCTCCCTTCTTGTTCTTTAAATCCTACCCCACCCAAGATATATAATCACGGTCCACCTCCTCCACTGAGAGTCCCTGGCTTACTTAGATCCTACTGATGATTCCATCCCCTGAATTCCTTTGGAACTTAACCCTTTGCGGTCCAATGTTATTTTTGGAATTCAAACAGTCTGGTTCAAATTAATTGACTGGATTGAATGTTGAACTTTTTAATGTTCTTATTACTCAACGTTGGACCTGCTCCTAGCGCCTGGTCTGTTGAGTCAGCCTCGAAGTTGGACTGAAAAGGGTTAAAAAGTATAGTTATGCCCTTAATTTTTCTTTAAATGTTCCATATGTTAGTCTTATTTCCATATTGAAGTATATGCACTTAAAATTGGGAGACAGAATTGAATTTTTAAGAGGGACCTGCACACAGTGCTGGTTTTGGTGTAAGACAGATACAGACCAGGTCTTCTGTTTACAGATAGTGTGACTGGACACGTGATTACGTCTCTCTCAGTCATAGTTCTCTCCTCTGCAGAGTGGGGATATAGTTATATCGGCTGCACTGGTGCTTTGTAGAAATGGAGTGAGTGAATAGGTTGAAGGCTTATCATGATGCTAGACACTTCAGTGAAATTCACCAGGCACAGCCATTCCTCTCCCAGGCTGCCTCTCCTGACAAGGCCCAGCCTCGGCAAGTGTTCGCTGTATGGACAAAGCATATGGACTGTGAAGGCTGCGCCCCTGCTTGTGATGATTTAACTCCTGGCTAGTGAAGGGTGTGCCCTTTCATTCCTGGCATTCTATTCAAGGTGACTGTCCTTCCCAAGAAAGAAAGGCTGTAGTCCTAGGTCAGACGTTTGGAAGAAACTCCCACTCTCCAGTAGGAAGCACCTAGCAGACTTTCTAACCATTAGAAGGAGAATGCAAAGTATTTGTGATGATTATAATGATAATAATGATGATAATAACAGCAGCAACAATATTGAAAAGTCAAGGTCTTCCTTTTATCTCATTTTACAAATGTACCTTTAGCCCCTTTCTACAAAACCCTCTCTTTTTTTTCATCTCCTCATGCCATGGGTCCAAAGGCCTTCCTCAGTCCTCCTCTCAGGGCCTGCAGACTAGCGTAGTTCCACTCGTCTGCCTCACACTTGCTAGTCCCTCCTGGGACCCATCCTGTGCATGTTTCCTGTCTCCTTTCTCCTCTAAGCCACACTGCTAGAGGGACCCTGTCCCCACCGCCATACTCAGGGGTGGGGTGTTTAGAACCACCTGGAACTCAGTCACTGGGGTTGCCATGTTGAGGCCCCTTTAGCTTCTAGAATCCCAGCACCTAATTTGGTGCTACATTTCTCATACTTGATTTTAAACCAAGGAAGGTAAAAAAAAACAAACAAAAAAGCAAACAAACAAAAAAACAAACACTATGAAAACTATTATATTGTATTGGAGCCTCATTGGTCGGTGATATTTTACACTCCTTCTTTCCAGCCTACTCAACTGTTGGGATTTAATTAGCAGTAATATATTATTGTCAGAGTAATTAAAACCGCTCCTTGATTAAAAACAGGATGGTTTAATTAACAAGGGAAGGTTTGGCTAGCCCTAACGTTCTATTTGAGAAATACAGCAGCCTCAGTGGATTTGCTCTGTCTCCCCATCAGGCTTGAAGGTCCGGGAGGTGTTTATCAACGTCACCAGGCAGCAGGTGGAGGACTTCCACGGGCCAGAAGACTATTGGTGCCAGTGTGTGGCCTGGAGCCACCTGGGGACCTCCAAGAGCAGGAAGGCTTCTGTGCGCATAGCTTGTGAGTACTGGGTGACTCCCTTGTCCTGGGGAAACACAGACAAGACTTAAAGGGTTGAAGAGGGGTTGGACATGCCAGGTGCTTCTGCAGAATATGCATTAGCAGATAGTAGAACACTGTCAGAATGGTCTCTACCTCTACTAAATTACTCCTGTAAAGTTGTCCAGTAAGTGTTTGATAATCTCCTGTGTAATATAACCAGCAAAACATTTTGGCTAAGAATGCTGCCGAGATTGTCAGAGTGCAGGTGCCTCAACAATGCCAGGAAAGAACAGGTCTCAGGAGAAAGAAACCCATGCAAATGGATTCTGCTGTTCACCATCAATGGCGACGTTCAAGGGGCATTGCTGGGAAGAATTGAGCAATGACTGTTTATCGTAATTCCCAGCAAATCTGCAAAAATAAGACATTAAAGAGTAAAGGATTTTTATAGCCTGCTGTTAAACCTCTTTCCCCTGAATCTTAAAACAGGAAAATGGGTTTTAAAACTGCATTTCTTTGCCCCAAGTAGGGCTTAAAAAAATAGACACTTGGAACAAAAAAACAAAACAAAAAAGAAAGAATGAAAATTGCTTTTCAAGAGAGTCCAAGATCTCTTTATCATGTTTCAGCATCAGTGTTTTCTTTATCTCAAACCTACTGAGAAATACACAAACTTTCTTTCTCCTCCTTTAGAGTGTCTTTATCTCACCCACCCCCATGTGTCCCCATAAAACCTCCTTTGTGTGCTCAGGAGTGTAAAAGCCCCTCAAGAAAGAAAATGAGAGGCAGAGAGCAGAGACGTTTCTTGTTGTTTTATTCCAATGCTGCCTTTTGAGAGTGTCGTGAAGAATATCGGACAGGAGGGATTTATTTGAGGACTCAGGGAATTCTTCATAGTGGTTGTCGATGGTTTAGGGATTAAGCATAGGAGTGAATTGCTATTTGCAGAGACATGTATGCTTCTTGGGAAATGAAATCTTCCTCTCAAAATGTGCATTTCCTCTTCACGGAACTGGCAATTTGGGGGTCCCTCTCCTGAGCGTCAACTGGGCCCCAGGAAGCCAAGGAGAAGAGGTCATCTTGTTACCGCACTCTTGACGTAAGAGCCATAGGTAACCTTTTTCCTATACTTATTTAGTTAATGTTAGCCAACAAATACTTCATGACTTTAAAGTCACAGGTCGGCTGAGGAAGGGACTATGTTTGATTTTACTCTCCCTGAACACATCTCTAGCTCAGAATCCCCTGCATGGTCTCATCCAGGCTAGCCGGGGGATTTGACCCTCATCAGGGGGAAGCAGATTACCCTCTGGGCTCTGTGTGAAGACGGGAGAGGCGATACAGCAAAGGGGATTTCAACGTGGGTTCCATCAAACCCCTTCTTCTCAATGTCACTTTCCCCCCCTTTTTGTCTTCCTCTACTTCTCTGGGGCCCACATGACACATTCTATGCGTTACTAACAGTAGCATTTCCCTAATCTATGTACTTCGTCTCTCTCACCTCCATACTTGCTCACTTAATTCCTGATTGGCACGTGCCTGCTAGAAACCTCCAAGGTTTTCCCCTGGCTTACAAAGCTTGGCAGTGGATGGCTCGGACCCACATTTACTCATTTCCCATAACCTTCAAGTGTGTGTGCCCTTTGCGTTCTGTGCACCCCTCTCCTGGCTGACATGTGCCCTTGCCCCTGCAGTTTCCAGTGTCACACATTATCTGGGTAGTGAAGAACGCAGGCACTCAAGTCTTGTCAGTTTCCAGTTCTAGTTCCACGACTTGAGTTTTGTGATGATGGATGATTTATTTATCTCTCTGTGTCTTAATGTCTTCAGTGGCAAAAGTGTGCCTCTTGGTAGACTTAGTGGAAGAGTTAGACGTATTGATAACTGTAAGTGTTTTAAAACTCTACCTGACACAGAGTCAGCCCTTATCAATCACTAGCTATTATTTTGTGACGTATTTCATCCTCCCTAGCACCAGCATCAATCACCAGTAGGTGTATAAATACTTACTGAAACTAATAAAACAGAATTAAAATTTTAGTGCCTTAATCAATTTTTTTCTGCAGATTATGGCTATATGGATTCCAAAAACCCATTCTAGGCCAGTAGTAGCTCTCTAGCTCTCCCAAGTATGATAGGATCAAAGAGTGTTAGAAATGGAAAACACTTTTTTCTCACCTCTGACATTTTTTAGAGTCACCTGATACCATTGGGTTAATAATCTCATAAATCTCATCAGGGATTAAACAAAACTCATTTTGTCATTCTTGTTTATGATATGTTTATATGAACATGGTAAAGATAGGAGTTTCAAGTTATAAATGCAATATCAATAAAGCCTATATTATGTAATTAATATAATCACTAATACTATTTACAACATATTTTTAATTTCTTCACATGTCACTAGTGGCAGATTCTTGAATTTATTTAAAGTTATGCAAGTCGGGACTTGATTTGTCATTAAATATTGCTTCTGACTTGGGGACCAGTATACATTAAAATGCAAATTGGAATTTAACTGTGTTTAATGACATCAGAAGTAGAGGGGAAAAAACTGCCTTTAGAACCCGGCTTGGAATTCTTTTGATTTACTTGTAGGAGAAAACACATACACATACACAAAAAGAAAAAACACATTTTTTATAACTTTCATGTTTTGTTGAAATAAGAGATTTCTGGCGGTTATTTGCAAGCACTTCCTAGCAAACAACGCATTGCACTGAGAAGAGTTTTTATTTCCAATAAATGAAAAACCAAATTGGACATAATTGTCACTGTGTTTTTTTTAAGATTGGTTTTTAAAGTACTAAAGACATTTTAATGTGCTAAATAAGGATTTTGATAAATTAATGTAGTTTATGAATCTGATGACAGTTGTCTTGAGGGGACTTTGCAAAATTTGTGTCATTTTTATATTATTCATTAAGTTATTGTAGTTCAACAACAGAGCTACTGTCATTTCCAACATTTAACCAATGATCCATTAAGAATTTAACAATTTCAAAAACCACAGTGAGCACTACCTGCATGGCGTCTAGGACATTCAGCTGAGGCATGTGTTGACTAGAGTGTCTGGACATGAAATGGTTAGCTAATTTCTGCAAAAACACCAGGAAGCCCAGTGGCATGATTTCCCTTTGAGATCCTTCTATTTTAAAGAGAAACAATGTAAAGACAATTATTTTATTTATTTATATAACTTACACTTCATTGACAAGGACCTACCTGGCGAATTAGTGAGATATGCAGATTTCTGGCTTTTACCACAGACCTGTTGGGTCAGACTCTGGAGGGAGTTCCAGGGAAGCTGTGTTTGTATGAAGTTATCCATGTGATTCTATGAGCAGGCTGCTTTGGATGCAGGAACAGTGTTTAAAAGTGTTTAATGTGCACGTAGATAAACTGCAATCCTATTAAAGTACAGATGACTCAATTAAAATGATGCAGTAAGTCCAGTCCAAAGTCGCAGATTCTTTTATTTCTGAGAGTTCCTGGATGATGCTGACCCTGCCAGTTGGTCTGTTGGCCATTCTTTGAGTAGCAAGACCCTCGAAAACCATGAGAAAGCACTATTTGGGAAATGTTGATTTAACCAATTCATCCAACTCTATCACTTAATGGCTGAGGAAGTGATGTCAGGGAGGTTAGGTGACTTGACCAACGGCCACCAGCAGATGGAGGACAAGAAACCAGACCTTACATCTCTTTCCCCCTCCCTGAGTGCTCTTGCTCCTGGGCCATGCTCTTTTTTTCTGTGTCATGGAAATTTGAGA
>NW_006292095.1:6953079-6973298 GCF_000327345.1 Myotis davidii | reverse complement strand
GAAAAAAAAAAAATATATATATATATATGCCTAAGCAATCAAACAACCGGTCGACCGGTCGCTATGACATGCACTGACTACGAGGGGGCAGACACTCAATACAAGAGCTGCCCCTGGTGGTCAGTGCACTCCCACAGGGGAAGCACTGCTAAGCCAGAAGCTGGGCTCATGGCTGGCGAGCGCAGCGGTGGTTGTGGGAGCCTCTCCCACCTCTGCAGTGCTAAGGATGTCTGACATCCCCCGAGGGCTCCCAGACTGTGAGAGGGCACAGGCTAGACTGAGGGACCCCCTGAGTGCATGAATATCATGCACTGGGCCTCTAGTATACATATAAAATCACAACACATTGCTTGTTGCCTTAGTGGCTATAAAACAGTGTGTCGCCCATGTTCTTGTCATCTTAAACTTGTATGTCTCTTAGTGATTCCACATGGTGTCAGAGATGTTGGCTGCCCATCCAACTGCCTGGGGCTGGAGAGATCTGAGGCCCCATTTCAAAGGTGATTTTTCTAAAGGTGAAAATAAATAAAGTCAGCCCACATCTTACCCCACCAGGTTGGCAGAAGTCCATCCCCGGGGAGCAGCTCCCACAGGCCTTCTCCGGTTTGTCTGTTTCAATCCAGCTGGAGGGAGCTGGGCTGCTGCGGCATCTGTTACTGCTGCTGCTGGATGGCTGTCAAAACTGGGAATATTCAATTAGGCACCATTCTTTCTTTTCATGGGTGAACATTTGGCTGCTTAGCCATTGCTTTTCTTTCCTGTTTTTCTCCCTCTTCTTCATCTGCTCACAAAATGTTTTGCCTATACCATTAACCCCTGGTCCATCAATTCCTTCTTGACACTGGGGCCTTTTTTTTTCAATGTGGGAGTTGGGATTTGGGAGAATGAAGGAAACATTTGCCTGTTACAGTCATATAGCTGTTGACTACTTGGAATCAAACACAGCAGGAAACCACTATTTTGTTGATTTTTTAAAAAATACATATATGATACATCTAGAATATAATTTAAAAATGCTGTTTATTTGAAACACTCCTAAAATATCTATGCAATTATGCCAAAAATAAGTGAAGAACCTAAAAGAGACTCTCATTTCAAAGCTGTCAAACTCCCTAGCTAATTTTATAGGCGCATAGTAAAAATGGCATTTTCATTCGTGGATTTTTTGGGGGGGCGGTGTGGGGGGGGTCTTATCTTTTTGAAAACTATATAAGAGAGATATCCAATTAAATCTCAAATATGGATCTCTGCTTAATGACTTTGATATATAATTTCAGCTACTAAAACTGTAAATGCCTTTTCCTAATTATAAAATTAACTATAAAAATACCTGAATATAGCCACATCTGTCTGGTATTCAACCTTGACCTCCATTTCCAGCCTCATCTCCTATTACACTCATATAGGTGTGCTGAATGCCAATTGAGTTAGCACAGCTCCAACTCTGGGACACGTGACTTGCTCTCCTTTCCCCCTTCTTGACATGCTCATATTCCTTCTCCTCCCTGGAGCATAGGAATGTCTTCCCAACTGATTCCTACATCCAAGGCCCTTCTTGTGGGCTATCTCCTTTACTAAGCCAAGTTTAGCAAATCCCTTAAAGGAAGTGATCTCAGCAGCCTGACATACCAGCTAAGCCACTGGAGAAGATAACCTTCTAGCATCTCCAGCTTCAAGTTTGATAAATTATCAATATCCACCTCAGAATTCTCATAGCATTTACTTACCAGTACTTCTCCCATGGTACTTATAATTTTCCCAGAATCAGAGTTATTTTGAAGTTGTTTTTCGATTCTTTTTATTAGATTATAGCCTACTTTAAGATTCAACTGCATTACCCTCATTGTCTTGGCTCTGAGTCTAAGACAGAGCCTTATGTATAACCTCTGTATTATAAATGTTTGGTTTGAAAAGCAGGCCTGCCAACACCAACTGTAGTTCCATGAAAGGGTGTTTGTTAGCTATGTGTCATGATTATGCCATGGGGCTGACATGGCATCTGACGTCTTAGCAAATCCCTAGCTCGTAAGGACGTTATGATAAGGAACATTGTATTCCTCCCTGCCTTCTGCACTCCTCCTAATAATTTTCATTGCCATAAAGAAGAGGGAATTGGGAGTAGATGAGTCATTACAACCATGTAAATCTGTGATGTGCAGCATAGGGTTCTGAAACAGCTTGAGGTTGCCTGCTCTACATGTACTATCCCCTTCCTGCTTTTCACAACATGGAATCCAGCCACATCATGGAAAATATGTTAAGACCAATTCTGAGCACTTGGTAGAAATTGCACAAAAGCTTGAAACTTCCTCCCTCCCCATGGAAGAGTGCGGCCAAAGTTAAGAGAAAATATTATTCTACTCCACTCAAAGTCCATCCTAGCTTTCAGGCAGAAATTGATCTGTATGAACATTACTGAAGCGTATGAGAGTCCAGGCCTGCTGACGAAGCTGTGCACTGTGTAGAGCACGTAGCCAAGGAAGGGGATGGATGTCCACCCTAGAATGTGGTTGTAAGCATCGAAGGAGGGAGCTAGTTTTTCTTGGCATATAGGTGCTGTTTCCTAGCCACACCTTGTGCTCACAGGGATCCAGTTTACACACAGGTGCCAAATAGGTGTGTGGTAGTAGACCTGGGTACATGATTTATGTACCAAAGTGCAAAATTAAAATATGGGGCCTCTTGTTTAAAAATTATTAAGAGTTTCAAGCCATCAACATTAGAGCATTAAATCAAGAATGGGGCCTGTGCAACCACACTGGTCCATGGAACCGGCTGTGTGTGGCAGCCATGGTGATAGTTCAGTAAATTGTTTCACTTATATCATGAAAGATGAGGGACACATTCAAACTGACTCCAAATAGACTTGTAGACAGGATTATTCCATTTTGCTCCTAAGTCGGAGGCAGCATCCCCGGAGCTAAGTTTTAAGATGGCATATTTGGGGTCAGGCTGGCAACTAGAAATACCAAGTGATGGAACATTCTCCTGTGGCCACAGTCTCCTGGGAACTGTTGGCAAGATAGGGATGTATATCTGGTTGTTGATACCTTAGAAGGAATTACTGAATTAGATGAGTAGGCTAGGTATGGACTAATGTAGTTTTAAAATATATTTTTATTTTCACATAATTTCAGATTTTCAGGAAAGTTATAATATAACGCAACGGATTCCCTGAAACCCTTTACGGATATTCTTCAAATGTTAACATTTTACCACATTTCCTTAGGCATTCTCTCTCTTTCTCTGCTTATCTACATATGAGTTTGAATATAGACAATTGTGGTCTATATTTTGGCTTGTTAAAGATTACTTTGCAGAAGTGATATTCTTTTTTCCTAAATACTTCATTGTGTATGTCTTTAAGAAAACAAAGGTATTTTTACATAACTGTAGCATAACTATTAAGAAATTAACATTAATAGAATACTATTATGCAATCTAAAGACCTTATTCACCTTTCATTGATTGTTCAGTAATGTCCTTTATAACAGCAACAAAAATCCTAGAGCATGGCTTGCATGCAGTGGAGAGTTTCTGTAGCCTCCTTTAATCCAAACAATCCCTGCCTTCCTTTGTCCTTCATTGCACCAAGTTTCTAAAGTGTAATTGTCAGTTATTTTTCATAATGTCCCTCAGTTTGAACATGTAAAAAGGAAATAGCAGCCACCTAGAAGGGCCTCCCGCTGACCAAATTGGGACAATTTGCCCATCAAAATAAGTGATAGTGAGGTATTATAACTCATTAAATAAGAATCCATGAATCGGGGAGTGCCCTTACAGCTGGTAGAGGGGACGCTGACCAATTCATGAATTGCTTAATAAAGTGAATCAGGGTTGGGGGTGTGTGGGATAAAGAATCTATGACTCTATACTCATATGTGTGTTTTTTTTAAATTAATGAATGGGTGAATATGTAAATAAATAAATGAGGGAAAGGGAGAGAGCTCTTGCTTACAGTAAAATAAATGAATAAATGTAGAAGGAATGAAGGAAAAGGAAAATTATGATTTAGCCTCTATCATAATATAAATTGATTCAGACAAGTATTATGGGTGCTAAACATAGTGGATGAAAGTTTCAGGAGTAACAGGATGTTTACATAATCCACAATATACAGTAAATTACAAAGGGGGTGTTAGTAATGCTGCAGGAGAAAATCCTGCCGTATACCACTTTAATCAAGTGATTGGAGTTGATATAATCATCAGTGGGGCAGATTCATAGCACATGTCTCCTGATGTGGTGAACTGAGAAGTCTGTAGATATCCTTTCCAAAAATGTCTACTGTATATTTAACCACAGGAAAACACTGAAATGACCTCAATTGAGAAGCATTTTACATAATAGGCCATTTTTAACTACACACATCTCTCAAAATGCTAGCCTCGTGTAGAACACTGCTGGGTATTCTGGGAAATAAGAAGCCACAAGATAGACATAATACATTTTTCTGAAGCATCAATTATCATCCCCTTTAGTTCTGTAAAATATAAACAGGAGTGCAGAGTGGGGTGGGATGCAAAATTTTCTTGAATTGGGAAGATGCGGCTTGGAACTTCAAAGCCATTTATTTTGTGCATGCCACACCATTTTAGGCTCTACCTGTAAGTGTCTTTGAGGATGTGAATTTATTTCGCTGTGCCAATATGGGCACTTCAGTAGAAAGTGTGAGAAACACTGATCTATAAACAATGGTGATTCTGTGAACAGAGTAGAATGATCTGTTTGGAATTGATATAAACTGTGCTACCTGTGCTTACCATGTACACAATTGAGTCCATCAACCTTAAAGATGAGAACTAGGTAGAATCATATCGCTTTATGATATATTCTTCTGTGGATGATGAAAAGAATTTCCCCAAATAATTTTCCTTCATGTTATTTATTGCCAACCATTATTTTACCAAGAAGAATTTGCAGAAATATGGCCACAACCTTTTAAGGAAATTGCAACTAAATTCAGCCTGCCATTTTTGTGGTAAAATAAACTTTAAACTTCCTGGAAAATGGCCACTTCTATAAAAAATCTCAGTGAAAGCTTATCATGGAAGAAGGTATAGATTTTACTTCGATTCAGCTCTCATTTTCTCCACTAAAGAAACATTCTCACAGATAATGCAAGCAGATGTTAAGCCAGAAAAACAAAAACAAAACTTATCTTTGTTAAACTTTGAGGACTTCTTGAGCCTGCTGATATTATTTCTAAATCAGCTTAATATCTGACCATCAGAGTAAGTAAAGTCAAGAGTGTGCATTCTGAAGATTTGTTAAGTGGTGCGGGAGTGCTTAGAGGTGGAAGTGTTGGCCGTTGGTGAATAATTACCCATGTCCTGGGTAGCACAACAATAAAATTCCATCCCCCCCATTGAAGAGTTTATAGCCTAGTGAAGGGATAGACTAATGAACAAGCCTTTCAATTGAGCATGGTTAATGGAAAGCACAGTGTGTTTTAGGAGCCCACAAAAGGGACAGTTTACTCATCCTTCAGGTCTAAGATGCACTTTGTGAGCTAATTCCTAAGGAAGAAGGGGGGCTACCAGTTTAAAGAATGTGTACAACTGAAACCGGTTTGGCTCAGTGGGTAGAGCGTCGGCCTGCGGACTGAAAGGTCCCAGGTTCGATTCCAGTCAAGGGCATGTACCTGGGTTGTGGGCACATCCCCAGTAGGAGATGTGCAGGAGGCAGCTGATCGATGTTTCTCTCTCATCAATGTTTCTAACTCTATCCCTCTCCCTTTATATATATATATGAATGTGTACAGGTTAAGGAGAGAGCTTGAGTAAAAGCACAGAAAGATGGAACAGTATGGGAACTACATGGATCTATGTGAGAAAGCAAGGAGAGGGGGCTACCAGAGCAAGTAGATGGGTCAGATTATGGAGGGTGTGTGCATTCTGTAAGAGTTTACGTGGTCTGGGGCCACTGAAGTGTCATAAGCAGGGCAGTGATGGCAGTGATGTGATCATAGTTTCAAAGCCTCCCACCCTTCCATTTACCACAGCCAGAGAGATTTCAGAGGGACGAGACTCAAGGCAAAGAAGCTTTGTGCCCATCTATGAGGCTGCTGATGGGACATGAACTTTTGCAGGGACGGTTGTAGGTTGAAGAGGAGGTGGCAAATTTGAGGTCCCAGGAAGGTAAAATTATCAAGTGTCTGTGGCTGCTTGGCTGTGGAGCTGAGGGAAGGGAAGGGAAGCATTTAGAAATTCCTCCAGGTTTGTTTTTGGCTTAAGTGACTGAATTGATGATGATTCATTAATGACATTACGAACAGAGTAGAGGAAACTAGGTGGAAGAACAAGATACCGAGTTCAGTTTTTGATCATGGTATGTGTGAACTACCCATGGAATGAACTGTGAACTGTTTCATCATGCTGTCGCATTTTTCAGCCTGAAGTATCAAACTCAGAACCAAGAGTCATTGCCAAGTAGGTAGTCATTAGGATAGTAGATCTTCATCAGGAAGGTTGGAGATGTAGGGTTTTATCAGAATTGCTTAAGGTGTTTTCCCGTACTATACATTCTTTCAAACTGCTGGTGAGGAGAGAATGGCGAGGGGGGGAGGGCGGGCAAAAAGAGGGAAAGCCATGAAGAAGACTGAGGGGAAAAAGTTGAAAGGGTGCTGGGAGATCCCAGAGGAGCCAGAAGTTTTTGTAAAAGAATAAAAGGTCAGTAGTGTCATTGTCACCATAAGGTTAAGGTAAGAAGTGAGAAGGATCAATGAGATTTGGAACCATGAAGGCCTCCGTGGATTTGGGCAAAGCACCATAGTGAGATTATAGAGGATCTATAGGGATCACTGGGACATGAGAAAGCAGAGATGGTATGGACAGCCATTTCCAAAAATTAGACTGAAGGGAGAAAAGTTTGAATGGTAGCTGGAGTTAGCTATTTGAGGAAGAGATGGTGATTTAATGCAAGCATGAAGGTTAGATGGGCTCATAGGAGTAGTAGAAAGAGTGCAGAAGTAAATGTCAGAATGTTACCCAACAATCAAATTCCTCCCTCACTCATGGGAGTGAGGTTAAGGTTCTTGGGGTACCACTGAAATAAGAATTTTCAGAAGTCCCTTCGGGAGAATAAAATGTGGAAAAAGACTTTATTTGCATGAAGTTACATTCCTTGGGTTGCAAAGTCCCCTATTTCTTAAGCCATAAAAAGGGGTCCCAGGAGAGCCAAAAGCAAGGCCAGTGTCCAGAGCTTCCCTTCCATGTTGCAACCGGGTGTAGTTCAGCATCCAAACTAATTAAAGCCCATTGGTCCATTGTGGGAGTCCCACAAGGCCGTGAGCCACGTCGTACCTTCCCTGCACCATAATGCTCCCCTTCGTTGTCCAGCCCCAGTGACTTCTTTTCTTCCTCAAATACCCCTGCTGGTTCCTATTTCAGAGTCTTGTGTTGTTCTCTTTTTCTGAAAAGCATCCCCCAGACCTCTGAATGGGCAATTCTTTCCTGTCAGCTTTAGTTTTATCTGCATTATTTGTTATGGATTTTATTACCCCAAAAGTGACCAACTTCTGGCTAAACTGTTTTCTTAGATCCTTTTGGAAAGATTGATTGAAGGTCAGAGAAAATGCAGCTTACCTTCAATTGCTCTATGCAGCCAAGCAGGAGGCAGGCGTGCTGGATGTTCAGCGGCATATCCCATAATCCACATGCTTAAGAGGGGGTTGTGGGGAGGATCAATAAAACTAACAGTATAATTCAAAAATATATGGCTTTTTGTTGCCGGTTGTTTTTTCTTTTTGACTCTTTCTCCCTTTCCTTTTCCCTGGCCCTATTGCTCTGCAGCACTAATACTGAATTATAATGAAGTGGTGAGTATTAAAGCTTAAGTTTATTTTTAAGTCATTCCTTTTTAAACTCCTTGCTAGTTCATAACCTTCTAATTTCCTGTGGAGGGCTAGGAGAGCACTGAGAAAAGTCAGGAATGATTCTTCATGCCTGTGTTGTTCTTGAAACTCTCTATCCCATCAACTATTGAATTATTTTTGCATTCAAGTGTTCATCAGGATGCTGAGTGGCAATATGCTCTGGTGCTTTTGTAGGTTGTGTGGGGTTTAACCAACATCATGGATAGGAATCCAGAAAGTAGGAAAACGAACAGTGTAATCTTTCTATATGCTTTTGGACAACTGAGCAGCCTGGTCTAGACAATGGTTTCTGGGGCTTCACTTTAACAAAAAAAATATACATCAAAAGTACTTTGTTTCAGTAGCTATTTCTGCATTCAAACAAGGTCAATATTACCATTAGCACAGTAAGTAGAGCAATAATACACAAATATAGAATGTGGAGCTATGGATATTCTGCCCCTATACCTTTCAGTAGAAAACAATGTAAAGATCCAAAAATGTGAGTTATTAGCTTTCTTTTAATTTGATTTAAAGCCTTAAGAACAAGGGAGCAGAGAATTTTGGATTTTTCACCTAATAACTGTTCCCTGTTGAAGGTTGTTGAGATCTGCTACTTAGGTCAAGCTTCAGCTGTCCTTGATGTATTGACACAGCCAAGTCAATGTAATCAATGCACAAATGGTGCCTTTTATGGAACTTGGAGACAAAGCAAACCCCACAAATCCTTCCCCAAGAGTGGTTTCTATATATGGAGTTCTCACCCATAGTCCCTGGTGAGACTATGGTGCTGAGTGGCTTCTGAGATGTAGGTGGCCATGTTGTGTACCACAGATGCCCACTATCATGTTCATGGGTCCAAGAATGTACACATAAGCAGGTTAGCTGCATGTGAATAGACTCAAGAAGGACACAGTGACTATGTGCTTGTAGATTATTGCTCCTCTGAGGATAACTTGATCCTGAAAGAGAATCTGCCATTGATAATGGCAACAGAGGGAAAAAAGACAGATGAAGAAGCAGGTAGCAGTGACCCTGAACTATCAGAAGCCATGAGTAAAAGCAGAAGCCATTAAGACAGCACAGAGTGAGAGGCAATTGTTCAGGAGGAACAAAAGTAAGAGAAGCAACATCTGTGCTAAAAACTATGAAACCACCCAGTTAATGGAAATGACACTGGATTTCTTCATCCCCTCATCAGGCCATGGGACAGTCTCTTTAAGGCCTGCTTGTTTTGTGATCTCTACTCTCTTTTTCAAGCCTGGTCTGTGGTCTTTCTTGGTTTCCAATCAGTCCTGGACTATAATTAAGATTGACATCCTCCTGATTTTTAATACATTTTCAATTTGGGGGATGCGAATGAATTTTTTTGCATGTCGTTGTAAACAAAAGCGACCAAATACAGTGGAATGTAATAAGGGAATAGGTCAACTGAGGGCAGGTCAAATTAGTACGCAAGCATTTTGTATAATTGCAGCTGTTTCTGCCCATCACCATGCGTCCCTGCTGCTGGATACTCCCTTTGCAACATCATTGTTGCCTCACTCACTGTGCTGCTTGTTGTGGAAGGACTAATGTCACACAGTGCTAGTTATAAAATGATTGATTGATAACCGCAGAAAAATTACAGATCACGGAGATGGGGATGGAGGGTCTAACAATGCTCCCAGGTTATTCCAGGATCCTGAAAACAGCCTGCAGGAGCCTCTGCCTGACAGGAGTGCTGGCTACAGCCCAACTCCTTGCTTTCCTAGATCCTGCTCATTACCTGGTACCAAGGTGAGGTCAAGAGGAACATGAAGAGGCCCACTCATTTCAACTAGGACCAACGATGTCTTTTCTTCCCTATTGAAGCAAGATTTACTCAGCAGGAGTTACTTCTGCTATATTCAGAAATCTTAGGAATTAACAGATGTCACCCCTACACCCCTGACATATGGGAATCTACACATGAAATTGTGCTTCAGTGTGAGTTTCTTTCAAGGAGACTGGCGAGATCAGAACTAGAAGATGCACAGAAAATACATGAAATGACAGATAAGAGCAGCAGAGTCTTAATATGGATCACTGGGTTAAGAAATCTGAAGAATTCATAGATCTAAGCAAGGCAGAGGGTTTAAGCCCGGCTGGCAAGAGAGGCATAGATAATGTGCCAAATATAAGAACACTGTTATCTAGGAAAGCACTGACCTGACAGGAAGCCTTTTATATGCTTCCTTTGGGAACTGAAGTGAGTAGCTGACTTCTCAGGCCATAACCATCTAGGGCTAGAGACTGAGGCAGAACCAAATGAGGGCACCAGACCTTGACTTTCATTTTGCTGGCATCCATCTGTTCTGGGTTTGAACCAGCCCTTTCATTACAATTGATCTGTATTTGGCTAAGTTACAAATTCCTTTTACGTATGACAAATGTGGCTTGTTGTCTCTTCAGAAAAAAATATGGGTGGGGAAGATTCAAAGCTAATTTTCATACCGTTGTAGTTGGACACTAATGGGACATTGTACCATCCTCTTGCAATCTTAAATGACTATGACCATGTCTATTTTCTCAAAAAAGACTATGATTTTTCACTGGCTGATTCGGTTTGAATGAGTAAATTATTTTTATTTCATTGCATTAACGGCCAGAACATTGAATGAGCCAATACCTCCCTAGTGTTGCTGAGCTGCAAAGAACTATTATTCGCAATTGAATTTTTATTGATTTTCTTGTGCTACAATGACTTTTCTAACATGGTAGCATGAAAGGAAAATTAGAAAAAGGCCAAACAGGGCACGGGGTGAGGAAAGGGAGGCTGCCGCTTCCCATGTTCTAGCCCCAAATGCACGACTTACTGGCAGGTGCTGCCAACTCTGAGTGATCCTCTTGCTGATTATGTGATTTACAAGTTAGCCAAGTGCCTGACTCCATCACCTTTCCCTCCTCTTCCCTTCTGATATTTTTGCTTCCAGTTATTTTTGGCCGTGTTGGCATTCTGCTGCAGAGCTGACTAGGGTGGAGAAATGGAAAAAGAGCAGAAGCAGACAGGGTGATACTCCAAATGGGCCAGGGCTGGTGTTTGTCAGTGTCATTCGAACACACACACAATCACACGTGTGGAGGCGAGTGGATGAATGTGTGTTACTTTCACATCATTGTAGTACATTTATCCATTCACGTGTTTGCTTTTCCTAATCATCTGAACTCTTGGAGACTTCGTTGTATATGGGTTTAGAACAGGGGTGGGCAAACTTTTTGACTCGAGGGCCACAATGGGTTCTTAAACTGGACCGGAGGGCCGGAACAAAAGCACGGATGGAGTGTTTGTGTGAACTAATATAAATTCAAAGTAAACATCATTACATAAAAGGGTACGGTCTTTTTTTTTTTTTTTAGTTTTATTCATTTCAAACGGGCCGGATCCGGCCCGCGGGCCGTAGTTTGCCCACGGCTGGTTTAGAATAAATATTCAGATGAATTGAAATGGAGTCTCACTCATTCAGTCATTATTTACTAATAAGCGATTACTACATACCCTTACCAGTACTAGAGGCAAGGCAATCAACAAAGCAGATGAAAAAGGGTGTCCTCGCGCATAGATTCCCATGATGAAAATTAAATTAAAGGAGAAGATTTTGGAATTCACTGAAGATTTAAAAATACAGTGCTTCTTGTTTCCTTCTTTAATAGACATTGTAGGAGTGAAACTTGTATAATAAAAGCCAAACACAATATATTTTCTCCCTTGCTTCTGACTCAGTTTGATCTAGCTAAGAGGATCTCAGGAACTAATAGGAAAGAGAAATTTTTTGGACATTGATTTTTACTGCTTATAAAAGTAATGCATGTTTATCCCAGAAGTTTTGGAAACTACAGGAAGAAATGAAGATGATTGATATACCCATAATCCTCCAGTTGCAGATCTTTGAAATGTTGAGTGATTTCTCTGTAGGGCTTTTCCTATAACATATATAGCAATCCCACATCAGTTGCTATTTAAAATCTTTAAATCATCAATCTCTACGTGTATGTGTGCAGTTCGGTTGAGTCTCCTTATACCAAACAATGTGACAATTATTATTTTTCTCCCTCCCATAGACCATGTGAGCATGATTATAAGTGAGATCTATTTATATTCCACCCTCACTGTATATATGAATAGAAGACCAAGTCTAATAAAAGAGTGCCCTTATGTGGTGGGATAACTTATGGAAAGAGAGGTAGATAGGCAAGCATTTTGCAGAGACTTGCAAGAAAGGAACAAGAGAGCATAAAGATGTTTTTAAAAAAATAATAAGCCAGTAAAAGTCTGATCGAAACAATAAATGAGGTCTGGTGTCTATTATGTAGGCCCGTGAGTTGCTCTGTCTCTGCTTACTTATAATTTTCTCTGAGAATCTTTTCCTGGAATCACTCACTAGATTTAGTAAGGTAGGTCCCACTGCGATGCATTTTTAGAGAACTTTCTCCCCCTCTATCTCCTCACTCATCTCTATACCTCATAATCACTTGTTTAATGTCTATCCTCCCTGCTGAGACATATGCTGTGGGAGGGCTAGAATGGTCTATGTCAAGTTCAGTAATGCACCCCCACTGCCTGGCAGCTGAGTGAATGTAGGAGGCTGTGGCACATTTACTGAAAACTAATGGTAAATTAAGAGAATGGCTACCGGCAGTGGCGGGGGGGTGGAGAAAATACATTCTGTAAAGATATAATTACCGCATTTGAAGGAAGACAGTTCTTTCTTACTAAAAATATATTAAAGATAGAGCTCATTCACTACAAACTATTTTATATTCAAACATTTACTTGCAAACTTTTAAATATTCTTTTTTTAGTTAAATTTTTAATTTTGAGATAATTGCAGACACGTTCAGTTGCAAGAAGTAATAAAAAGAACCTGTGTACCCTTAGCCAGTTCCCCAAATGGTGATAAATTGTAAAACTGTAGTAATATAACAACTGGGATATTGACATGGACAGAGTCAAGATAGAGAACATTTATATCATTTTAAATAATCTTTCATGTTGCCCATTTATGGGCATATCCACTTCCCTCCAGCCTTTCCCCCTTCTTTAATCTCCCAGTAACCATTTGCTCTTCATATCTACATTGTTGTCATTTAAATAATCCTATATAATAAAAGCCTAATATGCTAAATGTCCAGTTGTCCAGTCGTCCATTTAACTAATCAAAGTGTAATATGCTAATGATATGCTAAGACCACTCAACTGCTCGCTATGATGTGCACTGAACATCAGGGGGCAGACAGTTGACTGGTCAACCAGTCGCTATGATATGCACTGACCACTAAGGGGCAGAGGCTCCAACTGGTAGGTTAGTGTGCTGCTGGGGTCCGGCTGATCAAGACTGAGCCCTCCCATGGTCCCTCCCTGGCTGGCCAACTCCCGCATCCTTACCCAGCCCTGACTGTGCACCAGTGGGGTCCCTCACCCTTGCCTGAGCCCTCTCGCAACCTGGGACCCCTCAGGGGATGTCGGAGAGCTGGTTTCAGCTTGATCCCACAGGCTAGGTTGAAGGACCCCACTGGTGCACAAATTCGTGCACTGGGCCTCTAGTGATATATAAAAATTAAATCATATGGTATGTAAGTTTGGGGGATTAGCTTTTTGCACTCAGCATTATTTTCTGTCCATTCATCTTGGTCATTGTTGTAATAATAGTTCATATCATTTATAATGTCTGCATGGTATTCCATTATATGAAATCACCAAAATCTATTAATTATTCCTATATTATTAAATACTTAGATTGTTAGCAATTGTTCAGCATCATAAATGAAGATTTGAGCAAAATCACTATACTACATTTTTATGTAGCTATCTAATCATTGTCTTAAAATTTTTTCAAGAGTAAATCCTATATAATAAAAGGCTAATATACAAATTGTCCCCTCAACTGAGAGTTCAACCAGGAGTTTGACTAGGGGACCAACTGCCCCCACCAACTGCCTTCGACCCCTTCCCCTGGCCAGCCCCGCCCCCAATTTTTTTTTACCTACCCCCACCCCCAGCCAGCCATACCCCATCCATGCATGAATTTATGTACCGGGCCTCTAGTTATTAAATAATATAAATGAATTTTTAAATAGTAGACTTATGGAGATATAATCCATAATACTGGTATTAAATTCACCTATTTCAAGTGTACAATTTAACAGATTTTAGGGTATTCTCAGAGTTGTGCAACCATTGCCAGTCTCAAATTTGGTACATTTGCATGTCCCCCCACAAAAAAATGAAACTGTTTTGAATGCCTCTTACCCCACACCCACCTACAGCCCTGAGCAACCCCAATCCACTTTCTGGCTCTATGGATTCACCTGTTATAGACATTTTATTTAAATGGAATCATAAAGCCCTAGTCAGTTTGGCTCAGTGGATAGAGCATTGGCCTGTGGACTTAAGGGTCCTGGGTTCGATTCCAGTCAAGGGCACATGCCCGGGTTGTGGGCTTGATCCCCAGTGGGGGCGGGAGGAGGGCCGTGCAGGAGGCAGCCAATCAATGATTCTCTCTCATTGATGTTTCTATCTCTCCCTCTCCCTTCCTCGCTGAAATCAATAAAAATATATTTTAAAAAAATGGAATTATACAGTATGTGGTCTCTTGAGCCTAGAAGTTACAAAGCCTGTTTGGATAAGTAGAGGGACATATTAATAGTTTTCTAGTTGATGTATAAAAGATAATGTTTCTGTAATAAATAGTGATAGTGGTCCTTCTAAATATCTTCCTTAGACATTTGTGTTTCTTCTTTTGTAAATTCTGTTTTCGTGCCCCTTTGCCATTTTATTTTAGGGTATTTATTCTTCTCACTGTCCTTTACAAGTGTCTTTTCTATATTAAAGTTATTAAGCCTCTGCCTATAATTTTGCTTATAATGTTTTAGATGAAACCAATTTTTAATTTTGACAAAATATTATCTATCAATCATTACTTTTCTTAAATATTTGTTCTTCCTTCAGTTTTAGGTTTAGAAAGGTCTTCCCCATCCTAAGATCCAGCACATATTTTAATGTTGCTGTGGTTTTGTCCTGTTATGCTTCCAGTGCTCCTGAAAGGATTTTACATGTATTGGCATTTCATTTTCACACACACAAAAAAACTATAAAAGGAATTATTATTCTCATTTTTTAGATGAGGAAACTGAGGCAAAGAGAGATAAAGATACTTATCAAGGTGGTAGTCAGGACCTGAATAGACAGAATTCAATTAATTACTCCAGCTCCAGCCCCCACCCTCTTCCATGGTTTGCTGTCCTGCCTAGTGAATTTCCGGGACACATGACCTATTTAAATATTCATTGTTCACTAGAGGCCCGATGCACAATATTCCTGCAAGGGGCTTGGCCCTCACAGCTGCAGTGGCTGCCTCAGCCCTCGCAGCCCTGGCTTCATCCGGAAGGTCGTCTGGAAGGTCATTTGGCCACCCGGTCTAATTAGCATATTATGCTTTTTTTATTATAGGTTAGCTATTATGCATGCTTATAATATGTTATGCATTTCTCTTTCCAGAGGTTTTGGATAATTACATGAACTTTTTAATATTACAAATGGTATTTAAATTTATAATTAAGTGGTTTTAATTGCCCACTGCCAGATTTTATAAAAACCCATCTTCCAATTACTTAATTCATTGTTTTGCATGTCTATTCATTATTTATTTTATTTATAAAGGTAATGTTTTCAGGAAGGGTATGAGGCTGATTAAAATCACTCGGCTCAATCATGTCTGAAATTGTTGTCAGTTTGCTCATGAATAATAGCTTGTTTGGGAATAAAAAATTAGTACCTATGGTTTTCTCCTAAAAAACAAGAATAGATTTGATTAATTATACTCTAATATACACCAGAGTTCTAGGGAAAAATTCTAGTCATAGCCTGATTATTTTTTCATTGTCAGTTACTTTTAAAAAAAAACATATTGAGATATATTTGACAAATAACATTATATAACTTTAAAGTATGTTATGTAAAGTATGTTAAATAACATTATATAACTTTAAACTATGATGATTTGGTATATGTTTATATTGTGAAATGATTACCAAAATGAGGTTAGTTAACAGAACCATTACATCACATACTTACTTTTTTTTTTGTAGTGAGAACATTTAGAATTTACTCTCTTGGCACTGGCCTGGTGGCTCTGTTGGTTGGAACATCATCCCATACACCAAAAAAGGTTGTAGGTTCAATTCCTAGTCAGGGCACATACCCAGGTTATAGGTTTGATCCCTGGTCAGACTTGTAGGGGAAGCAACCTATCAATGTATCTCTCACATTGGTCTCTCTCTCTCTCTCTCTCTCTCTCTCTCTCTCTCTCTCTCTCTCTCTCTCTCTCTCTATATCTCTCTCTCTCTCTCTCTCTCTCTCTCTCTCTATCGCTCTCTATCTATTTATCTCTATCTCTCTTTCTCTCTCTTTCTACCTCTCATCTTTCTCCCTTGATCCCTCCCTTCCCTTTACTCTCTCTAAAATAAATAAAAACTTATCCTGGGATGAGGAGTAAAAAAAAATAAATTAAATTAAATTGACTCTCTTAGTAACTTTCAAGCATTTAATACAGTATTATTAAGTATAGTCACCATGCTATATGTTAGGTCCCCAAAATTTATTTATCTTATAACTGGACCAACATCTCCCATTTCCCTTACCTCCCAGCCCCTGGCAGCCACCAATTTACTCCTTGTTTCTAGTAATTAGGCTTTTTCAGCTTCCACACAGACATGAGATCATACAATATTTGCCTTTCTCTGACTTATTTCGCCTAGCATATGCCCTTAAGGTTCATCTATGTGTGGCAAATAGTACTAAGTAATATCTCTCTCTCTCTCTCTGTGTGTGTGTGTGTGTGTGTGTGTGTGTGTGTGTGTGTGTGTGTAACATTTTCATCCATTTATGGACACTTAGGTTGTTTCCATGTTTGTAAATAATGCCTCAACATAAAGGTGCAGGTATCTCTTTAAGGTAGCGATTTTATTTCCTTCAGGTGCATACTCAGAAAAGTGTTGCTGGATCATATGGTTGTTTGATTTTAAACTTTTAAGAAACTTTCATGCTGTTTTTCAAAGTGACTGCACCAACTTATATTTCCACCCAAAGCACATAAGAGTTCTTTGTCCTCTACATCCTCACCAGCACTTATCTCTGGTCTTTTGGGTAATAGACGTTTTAGCAGGAGTGAAGTGATATCTAACTGTGGATTTGATTTGCATTTCTCTGAAGATTACTGATGTTGAGCACCTTTCCATGTACCTATTGGTCATTTGTATGCCTTCTTTGGTAAAATGTCTATTCAGGTCTTTTGCCCTTTTCTCCCCGAAACCCAGATTGTTTGTATTTTGCCTATTGATTTGAATGTGTTTCTTATATATTTTTTTATCAGACATATGGTTTGCAAATACTTTCTTGCATTTTGTAGGTTGCCTTTTCACTTTGTTGGTCATTCTTTTGCTGCACAGAAACTTTTTAATTTGGTATAGTCATACTTCTTTATTTGTGCTTTTGTTCCTTATGCTTTTGGTATCAAAACCAATATTAAAGAGCTTTTCCCCTATGTTTTCTTCTATGTGCGTTATGGTTTTAGTTCTTACAGTTAAGCCTTTAATTCATTTTGAGTTAATTTTTATGAATGGTATAACCTAAGGGCCCAATTTCATTGTTTTGCATATGAATATCCAGCTTTCCCAGCATAATTTATTGAAGAGACAACCCTTTCCTTATTTAATATACTTGGTCCCCTTGTCAAATATTACTTGATTGTATATTTGATGGTTAATTTCTGGACTCTTAATCCTGTTTCATTGGTCTATATTGTTTCTGTGCAAGTACCATACTCTTTGATTACTAAGCCTTTGAGGTAAAGTTTGGAATCAGGAAGTGTGAAGCTTTCAGCTTTGCTTTTTCTCAAGGTTGCTTTTGCTCCTCGGGGTCTTTGGGGGCTTCTATGTGAATTTTAGGATTTTAAAAAAATTTCTGTGAAAAAATGAAATTTTGATAGAGAGTGCATTGAATATATACATGGCTTTGGGTAGCATGGAAATTTTAACAATGTTAATTCTTCCTATTCATGAAAATTTTAGTTCTTATTTACTACAAATAAACTTGTAAAATAATTATTTAAAATTTCCTTTATTATGTTAAAATTCAAATTTTCAACTATGACATATCTAGTATCTTTTTTCTTTTTAAAATGATTTTGCCATGTATCCAATTACCTCTTTTGAAAACACAAGTCTTTTTTTTTTAGCTCAAGGGATAATTATTATGATTGTATTGATTATCATTTCTTTCAGCTTATTGTCTTCTAAAATTCCTATTATATTCAATTGCATTTCTCTCTCTCAGCATTATCTCGTTATTTATTTCATCTTTTCTTCATCATTAACATTGTACTATTTTCCTCTTTGCTTACGTATTCAATGTGTATTTGTTAAGGACCTGCTCTGTACCTAATGTTTAATAGGCACTGGAGATTTAAGGGGGAGCATTGAAGACATAAACCCACCTTCATAGAACCAGATCTAGCGAGGAAAACAAATGGGGAAAGCAATTATAAGATCTGTACTAGAGGGAATTTCTTAAACTGGAATTTCTTGGTTCCAAAGCCATTGCCTCCCATCTCTCTAACCACTGGTCCATAATTTGTGATGCTTGGGCTGGGATTCCCTCACCAGATCCCCCAATAGGAGCACCAGAGGAGACTGGCCAGAGGATGAGGAAGGCAAGGATACTTCTTCCTCCTGCTCATTTTTCTGTCCCTGTCAGCATCATCCTAGCAGAATTTCTTCATCTGGGAAGTGGCAGTTGATTGTTATTTCCAGCTTTTTTTTTTTCATATGCTTCCAGAACCAGCTTAATGATGCCCCCGAGAGATGCCAGCACTAGTCTGGTGAGCAGTCCTTCTTCGGAGGTCTGGGTCATGACTCCTTAAGTCCTGAGGCACCAGTACTCACCGTCCTCTCCTTGGACATTTGATATCTCTCTAAGCTTCAAAATGCTATAACCCCAACCTTACCCTTTGTTCCTGCATCCCCGCCTCTGAGGATGGGACCTGCTTCCCGCAGTTCCCCTTTTATCTTTTTATTTCCCAAATTATTTACATTAATATTTTCTGTTAAAACAACTGTTGTGCTATGTTTTACACCTGGGTCTGTGTCATTAGTTCGGATTTCTGCAATATTCAGCATGCTGTTTACTGCCTCTGTGATAGATATATTACTAATTCAGCAGTTTTGATTGTACATTTCTTCCTACGTAGTGTCAATTTCCTTGATGTCAGATCTTATCCTATTTATAACTCCCTATTCTAGATTCTCAGTTGCTATTTCCTTTTAACTTTAAAGAACTTAAATTACAAGTTATCTAAAATGTCTCTTGTTCTGTATCTTAGGAGGAAGCCATTTAATTTCAGTGCTATGAATTATCTTCATTTTTAAAAAATATATTTTTATTGAGTTCAGAGAGGAAGGAAGAGGGAGAGCTGGAAACATCAATGATGAGAGACAATCATTGCTCAGCTGCCTCCTGCACATCCCCCACTGGGGATCCAGCCCTAAACCCAGGCATGTGCCTTGACCGGGAATTGAACCCTGACCTCCTGGTTCATAGGTCAATGCTCAACCACTGAGCCATGATGGCTGGGCTGTCTCCTTCATTGTATTATAATCCTTTTTATGCAGCTGGGGATGTTTTCTGTGCTATTGCATAGGTTCCCATCTGAATCTTCCAAGCCTTGAAAGCACCAGTAACATAGGTGATAAAAGTCTTTAGTTTGCCAATTCAGAAGCCAATTCGGTTGGATGACCTTTGGTGGGAATCAGAGGGAGGGTTGGAAGCATTTACCTCTGAGCCTAAGAGTTTATTTCCAAAATTTGTATTATATTCAGTATCTAGCTGAAATTTGTCAGGTATATTTGCCCTCTTTGTGAGTCCAGAATGTCAGTGTCCCTGCCAGCAGTATTAGGTGCAGGCCAGGCCTTCATAATACTTGAGTTTTTTTACTTGGTGTGATATCTGGTTCCTGAATGGCTGCCTGTTAGAAGCTGGACCAGATATATGACACCCTAATTGTTTTCTAACCCCCTACTCCATTTAATCTTTGAATCTCCACATTGAGAGGTGTTGATATGCTTCTTGTTCGAACTCTTCCAGTTATTTCAAAAGTCAATTGGGAAGAGCAAAAGGTTGGGTAGATCCTTTCTTTAGATGATCTTGGTTGTATGGGATCTACTGGAAAGCTCTCAAAGTTTCTTGTTTATAGATAATACCCTTTCCTATATCCCAGTGTTAATACAGGGTTTTCCTTTTTATATACATACTAGAGGCCCGGTGCACAAAAATTTGTGCACTTGGGAGAAG
>NW_006292095.1:6918138-6952012 GCF_000327345.1 Myotis davidii | reverse complement strand
TTTTCCCCCTTCCTTCTTTGGGATAAACAGCTAAGCCCAAGCCAAACGGTTCAGGTCAACTGTGTATGATCAGCCACAGTGCCGGGTCAAGTATGTGTAGGAACTCAAAGTCGTGCCTGACTCATCTTCTCTAAGTACTTTCACATATTTCCTGTCTAATTATCCCCAAACATTATGTAATCACCTCCTTTGTCACTCACCTCCTGTAAGAACTTGTCCGCACAGAGATCAACTATCAGCACCTATAAAATAAAGGACCCAAGCAAGTTAAACCAGAGACAGTCACAGGGTTAATTTGCATATCTTGCTGATTAGTCAATGGGAAGGGTAGCGGTCGTACGCCAATTACCATGTTTCTCTTTTATTAGATAGGATTTACTAGTTATTATCTGTTTATTGAACAATTGGTTTTCTATGCTTCATCTGGTTAATTACAGATTACCTGGCTTTGTCAACCTGCAATCTTTATTTAGCACCCCTGAGCAAGACGTCCTTTAAGAAACCATGCAATCAAAGAAAAGAAAAAAGTGACAAACACAGCATACAAAATTCATCATAAAAACACAACCCTTTCCATTAGCAAACGGATGTCTTGTGTTAGTCACTCACTCTCTCTAATTTCGACTAATTTCTATATATTTCTGATAAATCAATGAGTCATGTGGAAAAGGGATTTTTGACTCAAAGATCTCTTGTTGGGAGAGCAAAGGAGAGTTTGTGGTAATATTGTGGAGGAAACGTGAGATTTTTTTTTAATCTGGATTTTATGCACAATCCCTTCATTCACAGTTTTGTCATCAGTTATGTGACCTTCATCGCACTTAAAACCAGAAATTCTGAATCATAAAGTCTGTGACAATATACGGACCTTCAACAGACTGAAGCAACTTTATTAGCCACACAATCCTATTTATACACAACACACTGAATAGGAGGTCTGTCAAGAGGAATCTATTCTTTGTTCCTCTTAATCTCTAAGGGAGAGACACAGCAGAAGGACAAGTTCTCAGTACAGCATATCCCAGGAAATAGTTACAGACTTCTTAGTAAGCTATGAAAGACTGTTCTCATTCTACAAATGTTGCTCTCATTCTACTGATAATCACCATCCAAACAAGTCTGGGAAAACTGTGAGGGTAAGGGTTCCAGCCTTGCTAGCCCCTTCAGGTGCAAGGACCTTGCCAGCTTACATCTGGCCCCCAACAAGAAGGGAGCCGGCCTTACCATTTGGGGACAACAGAGAAATAAGAAGATGGATCTACCTGCAATACAAGCCTTTTTGAGAATCTTTTGCCTCCTATACACTCATGCAGATCTCGGAATGTACAGCACCACTGACAGAAGACATTGGTTGCCTCTGGGAGGGAAAACATTAAGAGTAAAATTCAAAAGCAAGTGAATACATGGATTGCTGTGCTTGTTATTCATTGCGTGTTTTTGACTTGCTAAAAGTGAGTTTAATGTATTTATAAAATTTATAAAGATGTAACTGATTCCGGAGCTCCGCTCTGTACAGGGAACATATTTCATGTTATTGTAAGCACTGAAGAAAATTAAATCAATAAATCCACAGCCTGTAATTTGAGATACTCAATTGAAGAAAAAAATACATTGTCAGGGCGGGAGGGGGGATCATTTACATGGAGGAGGACTTGTAAAACTGTCTGTGCGCTCCTCTGCTGGGCTTTCAAGTGACTGCAAGTATTCAGCTGGTGCTGTAAAACCGTTCAAGTGTTGTTATGACACCTCGATGGAAGCAAAGGTCAAGTCCCCCTGTTGTTCATGAAGCATCTGCTCAAGTGGAAAGCCATGCAAATGAAGCTATTTCTGAACTGCCCATGTGTCCTTTTCCCTGAGAAAGCTTTGCGGGTGCGCAGTCAGACCGCATGTCCGGAAGCTTGGTGAACTTCTCACTGGCAGCGATGCTCTGTGACCGCTGGCCAGCCAATTAGCCTCTCCACGCGTTTCCCTTCCACGTGTAAAGGTTAGCAGTGCCGCTTGTTTGCCGAGTGCCTGGAGCCTCCGGGAAGGGCACTACACAGATACCCAGCACTTGTGTTTGAATAGAGGGCACTGCATTTTTAATTATGTGTTTGGTTGGCTGGAGTATAGATTTTATTGTGGTTCAATGTGGCCCCTTCTCCCTGGTTACAAATAAAAGACTAATAGGTAATCACACTCTATTATCATCTTCTAGAGCCCCCTAGAGGGTTAAGGAAATGCCAGAGGTTATAGATTAATAATGTATTCTTTAGTTAAAAAAAAAATATCACACACATCTCAGCTGCATAATAGCCGTGGATGGCAATTTATTGGGCCAAGTGTTTCATCTGTTGCTAAGCAGATAATGCTGGCAAAGTCTCCTGAAATGAGTTTTGTTTTTCCAGCTCCCCAGTAAATCTTTTATCCTCTCATCAATATCGAGCATTAAGCACAGTTTTGTTAAGGTTTATTTTAAATGTGCTTGTGCATATTTAGGGAAATGATTCTCGCATTCTGGAACTCCTGAAACAATGGGTTTTGTGTGTGTGTATCTAGGTCGTGACAGTAAGCTCATGATTTTACTGTATTTGGAGCAAATGTGAGTACTTCTGGCCCTGGAGCTAAGTGTCCTATATCTCCCACTTCTTTGCAGATTTACGGAAGAACTTCGAACAAGACCCACAGGGAAGGGAGGTTCCCATCGAAGGCATGATTGTGCTGCACTGCCGGCCGCCGGAGGGAGTCCCTGCTGCCGAGGTGAGAGGCACCAGGGACAGGCCTGTTCCCATGAGGGAGGGCAGAGTCCTGCGTGCTCATCGTGTGGAGTGAGAGCCTGTGTCTGGCATCCTTGCCCTCTGGACCCAAATGATAAAGCTGGTGAAGAAATAGTGAGGGCACTAAGTTGGAAGAGGAAATTGCCTCTTGTCTACTTTCTTGTGGACACTAAGCTCTTGCTAGGCAGCCTGGGTAGGATTTGGTCCGTGTTCTTGCTTTGGTGGCCGCCGATCATGTAGGTGGCACCCTCTGTGTCCTCCGCCAGTCACCTGGGGCACGCTGATGTCCACGTGGTTTATGGACCGATCTGAGCTCTAACCAGCAAGGCCATGTGAGTGAGTGTCCAGGGAGGAGTGTCCACATTCCGCGGTGTGTGCGTGTGCTCGTTCTTCCCTGGCTCATGGAACATCAGTGAGCCTTCCTCAGGTTTCGGGCACTGTGCTCACATGATGTAAAAGGGGCTGAAGCCACACATCTGCGACCTGTTATTCTCTCTTCTCAGTGAAGTATCTAGAGTCCCTGTGGATTTTATTTTTCACATGTTTTCTGGCCTTTCTGCCATAGTCTTTGGATATAAGTGTCGGCAATAGGACACTCTGATAAGAGGAAGGCTTCCTGAATCTTCCAGTCACTGTTAAAGATGTTCTGAGAGGCCAGTAATCCTAAGGCAGTACTGGCGGAGGCTTGGCGAGTCAGGAATAACAGGAATGCTTAGTAGACCTGCGAGTCTATAAACACAGCCTGAGTGAGCATTGCACAGCGGGGCTTTTCTCTGGGAAGCGGGGACTGTCCTTCGAGCTCTGGTTTATTCACTGAGAAGAAGAGATATTCTAAAAAGTCAAATAAACAAAAGAAGCCTCTGCTTCACGTTTTAGCTAAAGTTGCTGTGGGATTTCACAGTTGAGCAGATGAAGGAGCAGAAGAAATAAAGGGGAGCGAAAAGACACACACACTAGCCTATGTGGACAGAAAGTGTGCTGGGCGGACACTGTTCAAGGCTCTAATGGTTCAGCGAAATGAAGCAAATGGACGAACATTAAAGCGAATATTCCATGCATGATTTGAAATGATTAGAAAGGAAATGCTTATTATTTTTTTAGATTTTTATTTAATGTGAAAGAGAAAGATATTTGATTGTTTTTTCCTTTGCCACCGCCTTGTTCCTGAGCAGGTGCCAGGCAGCAGGGCGTTCGGTGCACAGGTGAACGTGTCAGCCTCATTTAAGGGACACCCTAAGCGCTCCTGGGAGTCTAATTTGGGCATCAGCAGTTCACTACAGTCACTACCCATCTCTCAAAATCCCCGTTCCCAAACGCTCACGCATAAAAATGTCTCGCCTATGTCACACTGGCTGCGCGAACAGCCAGGCTTCCTTCCAAGCCTCAGCCGGGTCGCCGCTGTCAACTTTGCAGAGAGAGGATGAGGAAGGTCACGTTTTTATTAGCTACCTGCCTGTGGGAACGTCACATTCTCACATGTCTAGGGATCAATTTTTACAGCTGGAAGACAACTTTGATATTTACCTGGCACAGCCTTTGAATTTTAAAGGCAAGAAAACTGATGCTCAGATCAATGACCTACCAAAGGTCTTGCAGCCATTTAAGGGCTAACTGTGTTTAAAATCTTTAAACAGCTCCTTGAAGCATTCAGGGTAAAAGTCTCCGTTCTCCTGGTGCCTAATGTGGTCTAATGTAATCTGGCCTGCTGCTCTCTCTGACCTCATCTTCTGCTCCTCTTCTTCTGACCTCCTTATAGCCACACTGGCCTCCTCACTCCTCAGGTGAGCCAGTCATGCTTGTACCCCAGGGCCTTAGCACAGGATGGCCTCTCTGCTAGAACATTCTTCTCCAGCTAATAAATTGCTTCATCCCTCCCTTTATGCTTGCTCAAATATCACCTGCTCAGTGAGGCCTGCTCTGGACACTTGATTGACAGTGTCACTAACCCACCCCTTGCATATACTTTCAAGCTCCCTCCTCTGCTGTATAATTTCTCCTTAGCTCTTATCATAAGCATACTACTATATTTACTCTGCTTATGGTCTGTCTACTCCACTAGAATATAAGGTTCGTGAGGGACATTTCCCTTTATTTTTCTATTGCTGTGTCTCCAGAAAATAAGAGGCTGCTTTTAAATCCAGGGGCTCAGTAAATATTTGTTGGCTGTGAATGAAAACTAGCTTTCTATATTGATGAATATTTGAGATTATACGAAGGCCTACCTCAGACAAAACCGAAATCCATTAGACTGGCATTGTTTTTCTCTCATTCTGGTGCTAGCAAATGAGGAAAACATCCTCCACTGCTCTTTGAAGACATAACTAATAAGATATAGGAGAGCAGTATAAAGGATGTGCAATCTGGTAAGATAATCGCGAGAAGAGAAATTATACCTTAGTGTGTAAATGCATCCATGCATGTGCATGCATGCATACACACACCCCTACCTACACCTCTACTCACTCGCGCTCTCGCTCGCTCTCTCTGAAGCAGCTTTCCAGAGGCTGCAGGGGATTAGGAATTCCAGGACTTCAGGGCTCTTCAGGGCTGTGAATGGAAGAGGGGATTCCTGGGGGACATGGGCTGACCTCTGGGAAGCAGCATTCCTATCTGTTCAGCCACGTGGGAAAGGTTTTACCGGGTTGAAGCTTGGAAACAGCTCTTTGCACATCCCTCCACACTTCTTGCCTCTGTTCTTGAAGGCAAATGAGTTCTGCCTGTTCACTCAACTCATTTTCCATCTTCATTAGCTTCTGAGGGTGCTTTTCAGCTGTCACCATAGGAGTAGAACAGGATGTGAAAACTTCCAGTGGCCACACAAACCAGTGTCAGTGCAACATATTTGGGAGAGATATTGAACAGGGGAGAGAGGACACACTATAACTTCTTTTCTGGTACCGACCCTCCTGTCAGATTTCCAAACTGTAGGGATTCACTTTCTCTATTAGTTACCTAGGGCTACTGTGACAAATTACTACAAACTAGATAGCCTAACACAATAACAAAATGTATTCTCTCACAGTTCCGGACGCCAGAAGTCAGAAATCAGGATGGAGGCAGGATTGGTTCTTCCTGTGGGCTCTGGGAGACAATTTCTCCATGCCTCTCTCCTAGCTTCAGGGGTTGTCGGCAGTATGTGGTGTCCCTCGGCGTAGACACATCACTCCAATCTATACCTCTGTCTTCACATGGTACTCTCCTCTCTGTGTGTCTGAATTCCTCTCTTCTTTTTTAAAAAATATATTTTTTTATTCATTTCAGAGAGAAAGGGAGAGGGAGAGAGAGATAGAAACATCAGTGATGAGAGAGAATCATTAATCGGCTGCCTCCTGCATGCCCCATAACGGAGATCCAACCTGCGACCCGGCATGTGACCTGACCGGGTGTCGAACCATGACCTCCTGGCTCATAGTTGACGCTCAACCCCGGAGCCATTCTGGCTGGGCTGAATTTCTCTCTTCTTATAAGGCAGGGGTCCTCTAACTACGGCCCGCGGGCCACATGCAAATACAAATATTGTATTCATTCCCGTTTTGTTTTTTTACTTCAAAATAAGATATGTGCAGTGTGCATAGGAATTTGTTCATAGTTTTTTTTTAAACTATAGTCTGGCCCTCCAACGGTCTGAGGGACAGTGATCTGGCCCCCTGTTTAAAAGGTTTGAGGACCCCTGATATAAGGACACAAGTCACTGGATCAGGGCCAACCCTGATTCAGTGTGGCCTCATGTAAAGACCTTATTTCCAGATCAGGTCACATGCACAGGCTCCGTGTGGACGTGAAATTGCAGGGGGCACTATTCACCTTAGCGCACTCCCCATTCTCCCTTTGCCATCACATCACTCTTTCAGGTTAATCATGTATGAGTTTTAGGAATAAATTTCCAGTCAGGCTGGCAAACATTAAAGAGGGCTATTCTAATTCTGAGGAGCAACTGGGGCTAGAGCAGCGGTTCTCAACCTGTGGGTCGCAACCCCTTTTGGAGTCGAACAGCCCTTTCACAGGGGTCGCCTAAGACCATCGGAAAACACATACATAATTACATATTGTTTTTGTGATTAATCACTATGCTTTAATTATATTCAATTTATAACAATGAAAATACATCCTGCATATCAGATATTTACATTACGATTCATAACAGTAGCAAAATGACTGTTATGAAGTAGCAACGAAAATAATTTTATGGTTGGGGGTCACCACAACATGAGGAACTGTATTAAAGGGTTGCGGTATTAGGAAGGTTGACAACCACTGGGCTAGAGGGTGGTTTAAAACACAAATTCTGAGCTGGGAGCAGGGGAAAAAGCTCGGTTTTCTATATTTTATATTATAAATGCATATGCAGGGTGTTTCAACCACACATGGAATGGGCTATTATAGGGCCCTGGCAAGCATTTATAGCATCGTCTTAATGCAGGCAAGCATTCCCGCTCCCAACACTTGAGATATTTGGAATTTCACTTATTTATGAGTTGATACTACCTATATCTGTGCACCAGTATTTCCAGCTCCTTGTCTCAGCAGTAGCGCATGCAGTAGTGATTACCACCATCTGTGTTGTTGTGGAAAGGAAGGCAGAACGATAGCAGAGAGCTGAGGAATAGAAGGATGGAGAGCAGAGAGCTGAGAAAGAGAAGGATGGAGAGCAGAGAGCTGAGAAAGAGAAGGATGGAAAAGGGAAGTGTAAACGTGCATATAACCTTGCACAACCAGGGTCTCCCGGGGTGGAGATGTCTGCCAATGCCTGTCAGGTGGTCTGCACATCTTTTTTTTTTTAAATATATTTTATTGATTTTTTACAGAGAGGAAGGGAGAGAGATAGAGAGTTAGAAACATCGATGAGAGAGAAACATTGACCAGCTGCCTCCTGCACATCTCCTACTGGGGATGTGCCCGCAACCCAGGTACATGCCCTTGACCGGAATCAAACCTGGGACCTTTCAGTCCGCAGGCGGACTCTCAATCCACTGAGCCAAACCGGTTTTGGCGGTCTGCACATCTTGAAAAGTGTATCTTTGTGCATCCTATCTTCACAGTCATGTGAGGAACCCACAGTTAATGACTCTTGGGAATGATAGTAATTGGGAACTGTGCTTAGAATTGGATCGGTTCTGTAACTGTCACTGTGAAATAGTATCATGCATCTTCCCTGAGCAGAACATGCTCCACCCTCCCCACTGCCCACCTCCTGGGGAGCCTGAGGGGCCATCACTGGAAAGGGTTGTGTTTTTTTCTAAGTAAAACATCTGTGTGACCAGAGAAGGCGGTTTATATAAGAATAGAAAGAGCTACCATTTATGGAATGCCCCCAGGTGCCAGGTACTATGTTAAGTGGTTTCTTTATGTAATTTAATTTGCAAAAGACTGCTATGAGACTCTAGAAAACTATGGATGTTTTCACGCCCACTTTACAGGATTTGTCCAAGCTCTCAGATCACTAGGAAGCCAATCTAACCTTAAAGTTCCAATCATTCCTTTCTCTAGTTTCTATTGTGTGTTTTTTAATGAGACTGTGGGTTTAATTCCTTTCCTGAGCCTTTTGAAGCTTGGGAGCCATAGGCAGGTGGTAGCGTATATTTTTGATACCTGGCAGTCCACCCTTGGGATTAAAGGTTTTTGGATGAAAATCTCTTCTCACTAGTATGCTAATCCTAAATCTGCTGTAAATTCTGTTTCTTTATTGGAAATGGATAATCTCATGATAAAACTCAGACTAGAGCACTGAGAGTAGAGGCTTTTGGAGTTGAGGGGGGCAGGAGCTAGGGCTTGCTGTTATCCTAGGAGAGAGAGGTATAGGATGTCTACAGTTATAGACATGCGGGCCTGGAGGAGCAGAAAAGGGGACATATAAAAGGGAAGGTGAGAGGACTGAGGGTAATATGTCCCTCATTACAACTTTCCTACATTCGGTCATGGCCGGGACTTACCTCATTGTCATGAAGGGCTCCAGCTATCTATAATAATAAGAGTGTAATATGCTAATTGGACCAGATAGCCGAACAACCTTCTGGACATCATTCACGAAACCACATTGGCAAGGGCCAAGGTAGAGGCAGTTAGGGGCGATCAGGCAGGAGGCAGAGTGGTCAGGGGTGATCAGGCAGGCAGGCAGGTGAGTTGTTAGGAGCCAGCGGCCCCGGATTGCAAGAGGGTACAGGCCAGACTGAGGGATCCTCCTCCCCCCCCCCTCTGTGCACGAATTTCGTGCACTGGGCCTCTAATATTCTGATAAATGTATAGAAATGTGATGCATTGAGGGGAAAGTATGAAAGTTGGAGTCAACCAGCACCAGGGTTAAACCCTGACTAGCACTTAGAAATGCTAGCAAATTACTAGCCACTCAGGACCTCAGATTCCTCATCCTAAAATAGCAACAATAATTTTCTTGTAGGATTGCTGTGAGTCAAAGAGAAAACAACCTCAAGAATATGCAAAACATTTAACACAATTTCTAATACTAAATAACTAGTAGAGATTACTGTGATTTATGTTCTTTCTTCTTTTCTAAAGTTTCATGAACCTTTGGTTCTCAAAAAAAGATGCAAGGCTCTCTTATGGTTGGGGAACCAGATTAAAACTGAAAATCTTGCAATATCTAATGTCTTCATCCCCATGAAGAATAGGATGCTGCTAAGACCATCCCTCCTTACCCTAGGCAGCCCATGAGCTCTGCCTCTCCAGCCAATGCCCTCTGTTCTTGTCCTTCAACTTCATCAAAGGACAAAGACACTCACCAAAAAGCTTCCTACTTCCCTCTCTTATATTCTAGCACATGGAAGGAAATAAGTGGTATTGACAGAAGTTTGTGGCTATCAATGTTTATTCACCTTACTTGTCCCATTAAAGAGTCTTATGAATGGTAGTATTGTTAGTAAAAAACACTTTTGAAAAATGGTGCATGAACTTGAAGAGACTCATCTAGATACTGGTTTGGATGACATAATAGGTCACAGACTTTCTCCAAAATACCTGGACTGTGAGTGCATAATAATCCAAGCCTTTCTAAATTATGTGAGCTCATCCTACAGCTAGATGTACTGGAATGGATTTGCCACTACAGGTACTTTTAACCTTGACCTTGGGGCAGTTCTAACTAAAGATAGCAACTTTAGTATTTGACACTTGTTGTTTAGCTAAAACCAATTTGCTCCTTTCAAAACAATTCATTATCCCACACTGCACTATTTTATACTCCCCAATTAAATGGAAAATCTATCTTTCATAAAAGTTAGAAATTATGTCCAATGAAAATCCGACATTTTAATGGTTTTCCACAGATTAAAATTGTAGAGTTCTCAATAAACCCTGATTTACTGATGTTGGCTGTAAAATGGTTATTGCTGTTAATAAAGACTGTAAATCTTAACAGGTTATATTTGCCTTGGACAATAAAACTTGCCATAAAGGCTTAGTGTCTAAGGCTAATTCTGCTCACATCAAGGTAAACAGCTCCTCAAAGCACTTTTGTGTCTGAGAACTAAGGCCCCAGAGCTAAGAAACTGACAGTCTAGCCTTGAGCCACCACACACCAGACACTTTTCTTGTTTTTATCTCATCAAGAAGTCAAGACTGAGCTGGAATTAGGAAACTCAAGAAGGTCATGGACCTGAAGCAATGCAGTGTGGGTAAGGAGACGGTTCTTTCTGCTGGCCACCACCTGAGTTTTGTCATTGCCAGATCACTAGGTCAGAATGCTTGTATAACGGGGGATGGGGGCGGGTCCTGAAGTGGAATGAAAGGACATATTTTCTATTTTATAAAGTGTGCCAGAGCCATATGAGTGTTAGAAGCCAGTTTATTGGGGAAGAGGATGCAGAGTTTAGGGGAAGGAGGTAATTTCCCTTCTAGATGTCCTTGTGAAAATCCAAGTGTGTGGCTTTTTTTAAGAGGCTCTATTAATATTGGTAGATTTGATGGACATGGTCGTTGTCATGATTCCTGAGGTGTGGGTAATTTCTTGTAAATCTTACCTCCCTAAGGTAAAAGCCAAAAAGTGTTTTTCTCGGCATTTTCGTGGTTCAGCCACACTAGTCAGGTGTTCTCGCACAAGATGGGATGGAGAAGTGAGCAGGGGAAGGCAGTGTTTGTGCGGAAACCTTCTCTGGAGAGGACGGTGTGGAGTTGCCAGCTCTTGGTGGCAGCAGGAAGAACGTGCACCTGTCCCAAGTCTCATGGTGCACGTTCTTTATCCAATCATCTGTATTCAAGTAGGGTTTCTTGAACTGCTAGGATGTTGCTAAGCATCTGTTGCCTTCATTACAGTGTCGTTGGACATTGTTTCTGGCTGCTTGAAAGGCAGGCCTGGCTCTCTGCCCTTCCTGGAGTTTTGGTGCACTAGTTTTTAATAAAGTCCTTTCCTGCATAAATAGGTCAGAGCAGAGTTTGCTGTGTGCTATGAAGGATCCTGCCCATTATGGTGCCTGTGCCATGTCTGACTACCTCAGCGTGCCTTTGACAGTATGTAAAAGTGGCCATTGGAACAAGCAAGTCACTGTGAGCTAAAGTCCATGTGTGGGATATTAATCTGTGTTTCTTTCTCTGTAAAATAAGGACGGAGACTAGAGCACTCCTAGAGCCCTTTTCATCTCCCTAATTTATTCCTGGTATATAAACAGTACAGCCTGCATGCTATTAATGACTTGTTTTAATAATTCCGCCCAGACTGGTGCCAGACAGTTTGCAGGTCAGACGTCCTTTGCCCTCTTCCCTGGGAGGGTATTCTTGATGAAAGGTTCCTTTGTTTCAAATGTGTTCATTGGCATGAAACCCAGGAGAGAATCTTATGACATTGAACTGTTTAATACAAGAATTGCTAGACTATTGTGTTTAACCTCAATCAAACAGACTATGAAATGAGGATTTTATTTAAAAACTAAGACTCTTAATAATTCACTGGGGAAATGTTAAGTGAGGCACCCAAGTTCTGAAGCAGCAGACCTCAGGTATAAATAATTAATCTAATTTGGTGTAGCCAAAGCCAAAAGAATGTCTAATAGTCCAGATAAACTTTGCCTTGAGGAGACTGACAATGAGGACTTTTGCAGAAAGCCACATTTCATTCGAATGTATAATATTGTAATAGAAAGCTAATGGACTCTTCAGAAAAGAGAATATTGAATTGCTTAAATACTAGTAATTAAGTGCCAGTAAATTACTTCTCTAAAAACATTTCTGCTAAAAAATTTGCTATCGTAAGGGAGATGGGAAATGAGGTTAATATAAGTCATTTAAAAAGTGAATGTCTACAGCCCAAATACCATCGTCATTAATACTGGTCTATAAGTAAATTTTATTAATGTGCTGACTTTTATCACATCATATTTGGGAAGCTTTAGTTCCTTACTGCGGAAGGGAAGGATAGGAAATGTCTAAAGTTCCTGATTTGTATTTATTTTCCTTTTTCTTCCTGTTCTATATTCCTGGAGAGGGTGAAACATGGAAGTGAGAATTACAGTGGTCCCCCTTATCCACTATTTTACTTTTCAACATTTCAGTTACCCACGGTCCACCAGGGTTTAAAAATAATAACTGGAAAATTCCAGATAAATAATTTTTACCTTTCCAATTATGTGGCACTCTGAGTACCTCACTCTATCTCATCACGTAGGCATTGGATCAGATCACATCATCACAATAAGAGAGTGAGTACAGGACAGTTAAGATATTTTGAGAGCAAGACCACATTCACATAACGTTTATCACAGTACATTCTTGTAATTGTTCTATTTTATTATTAGTTATTGTTAAGCTCTTATGGTGTCTAATTTATAAATTTAACTTTATCATAGGCATGTATATATAGGAAAAAAACATAGTGTATGTACAGGTTGGGACTATTTGCAGTTTCAGGCATCCACTGGGGGTCTTAGAACGGATGCCCCACAGATAAGAGGGGACTACTGTACACTTTTCAAAGCAAGCATTGAGGGGTCAGATGAGATTAGTGAGATTGGTAGCTGCTGGTCTTGCCGCCCCTTTACTTTTTCTATGTACTCTGTTAAACAGCTCCACACACTCCACTCGGACTGTGTTCCTTACAGCCCTATCTCTGTGTCTTCATTTCTCCTTACGTGGAATGCCCTTGGCCACCTCCATCTGTCTGTGCTTTACCCAGCCTTGGAGGATCTGTTTAAACCCAGCCTGTTCTTGCCTTCTTCCAGGGCCATCCCAGCTGACTCTCATCTCTCTGTCTTAGGAATACTGTAACTATTTTAATGGCAAATAAGGACAACATTCTCTCCATCTCTCTAAGCGCTTACATTGCTTTGAACTTTTTTGTTGTTATTTGTTTTCTTTTTTCTTCCCTTTTTTATTTAACTTTTCGCCATCCCAGCTGACTCTCATCTCTCTGTCTTAGAAATACTGTAACTATTTTAATGGGAGGGAACTGCTCAAATAAGGACAACATTCTCTCCATCTCTCTAAGCGCTTACATTGCTTTGAACTTTTTTGTTGTTGTTTTTCTTTTTTCTTCCTTTTTTATTTAACTTTTGATGACTGTATGTCATATTTTCTCAAGGTGATTTCCTTCTGGACAGGAAATGCAAATTGTACCTTTCAGAATCTTGTCCCACCCCTCTTAGCAGATGATGCAAATGCACCTGGGAATATAGTAGATAGCTGGGAAGCATTTGTAACTTAGTGGATGAATATTTACAAAATTGCTGTGAATACACATAATAATAAACTCTAAATTTAAATTACCACTTTAAAATTTACGCAGACTTTCACATATATTGACTCAGTTGATCCTTAAGGCTATCATTTATGGGTAGGCAAATATAGCAACATCTGTATATAAACTACACTGCTATATACTAACATTTATTCCATATACACTCTTTGCCAGGCACTGTTCACTGAACCTTCCCACCAGCCCTTTTAGTGGGTACTAGTAATATGTCCGTTTTATAATTAAGGAAACTGAGGCACAGACAGATTAAGTAGTTCTCGTTAATCCTCACCCAAGGATACTTTTTCCATTGATTTTCAGAGAGTGGAAGGGAGGAGGAGAGACAGAGAGAGAGAACATAGATGTATCAGCTGGGGCTGGAGATCACGCCTGCAATTGAGGTGTGTGTCTTTGATCGAACCCATGACCTTTCAGTCCACAGGCTGACGCTCTAACTGCTGAGCCAAACTGGCCAGGACTGAGCCTGTTCTTTTAAACTCTGATTAAGCTTCTCTATGTGCTGGACATCGCATGCTGAGCACAAGCTGAGGGAGATAGGATGCCTACCCTTAACTGGCCCACCATCTCCTTTCACACACATTCAGTGGCGAGTGTTAGGGTGTTAGGGTAAGAGAAAGCCATATGTGAATAAGGAGGTGTGTGTGCACACACATGCACACCTACTACTTCTCCTTTTGTTGCTCAGTCTATGATACTATGTCTGAGCCTTAGTGTTCCTCCATGGCAATTAAACCCTGTCATTTTGTGACATTGGAATCTGCATCATGTTCAAGTTCTACAGATTGTTTGGCCGAGTTGCTTGGTATCAGTAGTGAGGACTTTGAACAGACTTTGATGGGATGCAGAGACACTGTTAATAGACCATTTCTTTATCCCCCTCCTTTTTTTTTCCTGGCAGGAAATTGCATTCTTTTTTTTTCCAAAACATATTGTCATACTGTGCCTAAGGTTTCTCAAATTGGGGGAGAAGATGCAAATGGATCAAGAGGGAGGGCAGTTGGGAGGGAAAATTAGAGGGCTAGTAATCAATTAATCAAGCAATCAATAGTAAAAATGTACAGAATAAAACACATAAGAAAAGGAAATGCATGAGTTCTACATTAACATAATTAAGGCGTAGAGCTTTTTCTCTGCCCTGTGCCTTCTTACACAGTTTAGCGGCAATAAGCAGTCTTTATATCTTGAATTATGCAGGAGTAACGCAGCCTGGGAGGCCTCCCCATAAAAAGCCGCAGTTCTGTAATTCAGCAGTAATGCTCATGGGCAGGAATCACGAACTCCATCCCAGTCCTGCTGAGGCAGCACCGATTTTAATGCTTCTAGGAAGCGTACACACCATCCTGATTCACTTAGTAACCGTGGACAGCCTTTGTTTTTTAAGCAGAACTTAATAAAACGACACAAGCAGAATCACTACCATAACAGCTTCTCCTGGCAATCTTTTGCCATGTTTCCCAAATCCTAACTGCTGACGCTACAGTCTATGTGGGCAGAAATGCCACCCTAGGTCACGTCTCTTGCTTTTAGTCAACTGTGGGCACCTAGAGAGTACACCAGCACCGTGGGCGATTTTTCACAGAAGTGCTGGTAAAGTAGAGCGTGTCCGTTTCTCCTCCATTGGGTAGTTTAGAGCCCCGTAGGATAAACACCTGCCTACAGGTGCTATTGAGGTACACCCAGCAATCTTATTGCAATTTAGCTTCAGTTCCAGAATCTATGGTCTCTTTCATTGTGCGGCACAGCTCTTAAGCTCCCCCACTCAATAAAAATCCTCCGGAGCCGTGATCTTCTCTTGGAGCCACCTTACATTCAGCACAGTAAGTGCATCGAGTGAAAGAATGACTTATTGAAACTCCCAGGGCTTGGGTTGGTATAAATTGCTGTGGCTTCCACACCACAGATTGCAGGCACACCGACCCTGGCTTAGCAGCTGCACAGGCACACATAACTCAGATGCACTTGGTTATATCAGTTAAGCTTCCAAGAAAAACATCCAACATTCTGAGCCGAACAGCTGATAATCCCCTGCTGTGGGGGTTTTTGATTTAAATATAACTGAATCTCTCTTGGCTCTGACTTAACTGAGTTGGAACTGTTCTTTTAATTGTTGATTCAGTATTGGCTCGCGGATCTGGCTGTCAGTCCTCCCAACAGATTCTCTCTGTAGATGTGTTTATTAATCGTGTGTGATATTCCTCATCCTGCACGGATTGCCAGCGCTGGTCCATGCAAGTTACAAGTGATGGTTTAAGCCTTGATCTCCGTGAGCAGGACGTGTCAGCTGAGAGTTCACGTGCTGGCTCACCAGTATCGTTTGGGCTTCACCTTCAGAAGGCAGCTCTGACATGGCCCTGCAGGAAAACAAAAGAAGAGATCTACAGAATGTCACCAAATTGTAATAGGAGCAGTCCCTCTGGAGCATTCATTATGTGTGAGGCTAGGTAGTCATTGAACCTTCCCTTTTAACGGGGTCATCCATCTACAGTAGTTCCCCTTATTCATGGTTTTGTTTTCTGGTTACACTTACGCATGCCAACCCCAGTCTCAAAATATTAAATAGAAGATTCCAGAGATAAGCATTTCATAAGTTTTAAACCACATGCCGTTCTGAGTAGCATGATGACATATGTACCATCAGCTAGCTCCATCCTGTCCAGGACATGAATCCTCACTTTGGCCAGGATATCTGCCTGTAAATGCTCCTGCCACTAGTCACTCAGTAGCCATCTTGGTGTCCCAGTGTCACAGCACTTGTCAAATCACCCTAATTTTATTTAATAATGTCCCCAAAGTGAAAAGTAGCAATGCTGTCAATCCTGATATGCCTAAGAGAAGCCATAAAGTGCTCCCTGTAAGTGAAAGGGTGTGCGTGTACAGGGAAAAATGTGCGGTACATATGGGTTCCGTACTATCTGTGGTTTCAGGCATCCACTGGTTCTCTAGGAGCGTACCATGTCCCCTGCAGATAAGGGGGGTGGAGCTTAGTTACAATACCTGGGTATATTTAGAGGAGGAATATGTCACATGGTAATGAACATTGCAGGTTTGCGTGGAAAAATGTGTCTCCTTCCTGATAGCCAGGAAACTCACATTTTCCTTTTTAATTAAAGCATTCAAATAATAAGCAATATGGACCAGTGCTGTAGAGGAGGTGATCATAATGAGAGGTGAAGAAAATAGGGAAGCAAAGCTAGTGGGGGGGAAAGACTTCAAAGTAGAGGGGAGTTGACAAATACTGGATTGTGGTTTGTTTGTTTGTTTGTTTTTAATTTAATTTAATTTTGTTTTGTGTGTGTGAATGTGTGTGTGTGTGTTACAATGAGCTTATTTATTTTGTACGACATCAAGATATAGCTTTTGTTTTGTCCTTTCCACTTTTTAATTCTCTTTTTTATTCATTTATTTAACTTATTGTGGCAACACTGCTTAATAAGATTATATAAGTTTTAAGCGAACATTTCTATGATATATGATCTGTATATTCCATTGTGTGCCCACCACCCAAAATCAAATTTTCTCCCATCACCATATATTTGACCCGCTTTACCCTTTAGAACCCCGCCACCCCATCCCCTCCGGGAGCCACACATACCGTTGTCTGTGTTTTTGAGTTTTTGTTTGTTTTACTTGTTTGTTCATTTGTTGCTTTCAGTTTTCTATCCCAGATATGATTTAAATCAAATGGTTCTTAGCTTTTCCTGACTTATTTCACTTGGCATGATCTTCTCACGTTTCATAAATGTTTTCCTATGACTGAGTAGTATTTCACTGCATATATGTACCACATTTTCTTTATCCAATCATCTATCGAAGGACACTTCAGGTTATTTCCATGTCTTGGCTACAGGGAATAATGCTGCAATGAACATAAGGGTACATATAATCTTTGCAAATAAATGTTTTCATATTTTACGGGTTGTGTTTATGTGTCATTTCATTCAAATCCATGAGCTGCCGAGATGATAGAATCTTCACGAAGGATCATTAGCCACCATATATTGAGGACCACATGCCAGGCCCTGGGCTGGACACTTACCACATGTTCTCCTATTTTATTCTTTCAGCTGAGTCAGGTGCTATTATCATTTTCATTTCACAGGTAAGGAAATTGAGGCTTAGATTGAGTATCTTCCCCAAAGTCTCTCAGGCAGTAAGGGACCTAGTTCTCTTTGATTTCAAAGCCTGAATCTTGAGACCACTCCACAGGCTCTCTTGTTAGTGATCACGTGCCATGTGCTTGGTAAGTGAGGACGGAGGAATTCTATCAGGAGTGTATCTGATTCCGTGTTGGGTTCTTTCTGTTCTATCACACTCCCCACTCAGGATGCAGGGCTAGTTCCGTTAAGCCTCATATCAGAGCATAACTTAAAGACAGTCATGGGCCTTGCTTGGTGTAACACATCTTTAATCTCTTACAACTTGAACAGATGGCTTCTTTGCCTCAAGGCATACAGCAGTAAAGAGTCATGGTCTCTATTCCTGACAAGCTCAAGCATCAAATAAATGAAATGAATATGTAAATAACTATAGAAAACAAAGTACACTGCCTATAGTCATGATAATAATAGTAATATAGAAGGAGAACAGTTATTTCTGTTGGCCAGAGTGGTCAACCAAGACTTTACAGATAATTCCCATGCAGGTTTTTAGAAGCTGAATATGAAATCATTGTGGTGGAAAGTTACACAGCACACTCAGGGCCCACGATCAGCATGGTCAAATCCCACAGGTATGAAACAGCATGGCTGGCCAGGAAGTGCAGTTAGTTTCATCTTGAGAGCCTAAAGAATCAGTGGGAAAATCGCCAGCATGGAGACCCTAGGTAGGGTAGGCAAGACGACATCACAGGAAGCCTTGTTTGCTATCTTGAAAAACTTAGATTTTTTAATCTTATTTATTTTTTTTTGCTCACAGTGGTAGGGAGCTACTGAAGGGTTGGAATCTGAGAAGTGGGATGCCAGATTTGTCTCTGTTTTGTGTTGTTGTTTTTTTCCAGTGTCCATATTATTATTTAGTTCAAGGACCCCTGCTACAGGGAAACTGGTAGGAAGTTTTAATATGTATTTCTCTAGGCCATCATTGGAACTAACTTCTTAAGAACTGTTTATTTGTAACTAATTTTGAGCTTGCAGAAAAGTCTCAAGAACCAGAGTAAGGAAGCCATGGCAGAAGCCTGCTTTCAGTGGTACCCTGCCAGGTGCTGGGAGGACCAGCCTGCCTCCATCACCCCAGAAAGAGGCAGGCTGTGTTCCCAAGACCTCTTGTTCTCTCTGTTGCAGAGGTCCTCAGAACTGACGGGCAGAGTGCAGACGATGTAGACATTTATGCTCCCCAGTCTTGATGTTGCTGCTGCTAAGCAACATGGCCTTGACTCACCCCATTCACTCTGCACCGCTTACCTAATGGGCACCCTTCTCTTCCCTGATGCAGAACAAAGGTAGCAGCTGAAGAGAGGGGTCAAAGATCTTCATGTCATTAGGTGCCCTCTCACCAAGCCCTTCACCTCCGTATTCAGTACAGACTTCCCCACTATTTGACAGAGCCTTTGAAGATTTCCCTTGCTTCCTTTGTACTTGCTCCACATTTTCCTTTAAAATGTGCTGAGATCTCTCTCTTCACCAGTGATTTGGAGCCCATTAGAAGCACATGTAAAGCTTTGGTTTTTCAGGCTATAGGCCAAGTTGCTTGCGTATTTCGCTAAAGCCTGGGTTCAAGACAGACAAAAGACAGGAGTGTTGTCATTATTGTTGTCATGAGGCAGGATCTTTTCATCCAGATAATGGAGATATCCTCTCAAAGGTTCTTTGGTACCACAGTCCTAGAAAGAGCTTTTGTCTTCTCCCAGATCACCTCTGCGACTCGTCATGTGAAGGGGTGCTCATCTCTTCCTACCCTTCCCCATTGTCTCAGGTCCCCCTGCACCTGCTCTGACCCTGCACGCATTTGTTCAGTTAGGCTCATTTAATCAAGTCTCCTTCATGCTATTGTGGCTTGCCTTCTCTGTTACATTTAAAGTGCCAGGGCCATTATCCCTTTCATTTGCCTGCTTTGAAGTCTGAAATTTTGCTTTGAATCACTGCTGTACCTGGGTCTAATCATGCTCTTATTACTGGGTTTCCTGGCTTGAATTGCTTTCCCGGCTCCCAGAAGTGACTGCAGATCCATGAGGCAATTGAGGACAGATTCTACAAAAGATAATCTCCTTCCCTTTTCTGCTACTGGCCAGTCAATACTAAATTCGGACTCGGACTTGAAGGAGCATAAGACAGAGCAGGGGTTTGCAGCCTCAACACTATCGACATCTGAGGCTGTGCACTCCTTTGTGTGGTGAGGGCCCTCCTGCTCCGTGTAGGAGGATTTAGTAGCATCCTTAGCCTCTCCCCATTAGAGGATAGTAGCACCTCTGCTCTGACACCCCCAGTTGTGACAACCAAAAATGTCTCCAGACATTCATTGCCCAATGTCACCCCTCCTTGAGAATGCTGAAGGCAGAGTCTCTGATTGCAAGTACTTTAGAATCTGAGATGCTGTACGTATCTAACATAGTGGCTGCCGTATAGCAGGTGCTCAGTAATTTTCTTGTTGAATTGAGCCCAGCATCAATAGATAGTTGTTACCATATGCCCACTGGCCTATGATCCCATTGTAGGCAGTGGAAACTATGCCACGTTCAGCTCTCTATATCCAGCCCTTCGCAGAGTACCTGGCATGTGATAGGCACTCAGAAAATATATATTGGGGGGATGCTTACATGAAAAGAGAAGCCAAAAGCTCCAATAGAAATGATTATATGTTAGATTTTGCAGATTCATCAAGGAGTTACCTGTGTTGGGTAGGCCTGAGCTTGGGACAGTGAAGGATGCAATAAATTTGTATAAAAGAGATAGATAAAGGGGAAATCAGTATGAGGAGCACAGGGAGTCAGACAGGTATATGCTCTCTTTCCCAAAGAGTGCTTATTGCCTGCATTCTACCTCCACATCTCAGAAGGCCCGATTTGCTTCACATGACATAAAACACACATTGCAAAGCTGTAGACTAGCCTTAAACTGGTGGGTCAAAAATACCCACGATGGAAGAATCACATCAGGCCACCACCCTGCAGAGGAAGTCACGTCAAAGTAGAGAGCCGGCTGAACCATGTTGGCACCTCAGTGGGTGCACAACGGGCTGTGGAACATATTTCTGGAATGTGTACCTCAGTCTCCGCTAGGGTGGTCCCTTCAAACCCAAGATGTACACTCTTCTATCTCAGCTCCGCTTACCATGACTTGAGGAAATGTGACATGTTCAAGGCAGGAGGCATACATTTTAGATTCCCTTCTCAAGCTCATAACCAGCAAAGTTATGATCCATTGGGATTTCTTTAAGTGGAGCTTTTACTTTTTCTACTGGAAAGGCGAGTGGGTGCAAAAGAGAATCTTTAGGGACCCCATAAAAATGAACAGAAGCTTTATTTACTATAATCAGATTGTTTAAGAGCATGGACCTTGCAGACAAGGTGGAGTTTAATCCAAGTACCTCCTATTATTAGCTATTTGATCTCGGATTAATTCTATAACCTTTTTGAACTTCAGGGTCCTCATATGCAAAATGGGGTAATAATGATTAGTGTGAGATGATATATTTATATCACATAGCACAGCAGATGTTATGATTATGATTATTATTGGTGGTGGTAGTAGTAGTAGTAGTAGTAGTAGTAGTAGTAGTAGTTAAGTCCATTAACCCTTTGTTTCCCTGTTTTACTGCTTGTCCACACCATACCACTGGCATGTTTGGGGCACCAGTTCTGCCTCTGTGTAGTTCTCACATTGTAATGAGTATGCTGCTGCCTCCAGGTCATGTTGAGCTTTGCATCTGTTATTCTCTCTTCCTAAAACAATTCAGGCCAACTTCATCCTCACTGCACTTATCCTATAATAATAGCTCATCTTCCGGTCAGGGCTAATGAATTCTTTCTAAACAATAGTGATTTCTTTTGGTTTCAGGGAGGTAGCCACTGTTGCAGTCATGTTTGCACAGTGACAAACACATTTATTTTCAAAGTAAAACAATGAAGAATGGGAACAACTTGCTTTTGTCATAGCAAGTGCTCTGTACCAGTCAAGGTGGAAGGTCTAGAATCAATATGACTAATGGATCTAAGCTCCAAGTGATAGAGTCAGCAAGAAGAATAAATTATCACTTCCCCATGCCTCTGGGATGGTAATTTCTCCTCAGTGTCTGATCTGTGATAGTCGCCTTCCTGTTCTCCACAACGGCTGTCAAACCGATCACAAGCCAGGTCTGGGAAGCACTTGGTCAATACATCCAGGGTGTCAAGCGTTGAGTCATTTTTATGTTTATTTGTTCCCCTTATTACTTTCTTTGGCTGAGTAAAATCTCTATTACTTTGGGCTCAGGAACAGAGAATGTGCTGTGAACACCCGAGGCGTACATTCTATTTTATTTTTATTATTTTTTCTGATGACTTCATTATTCCCTTATGCCTGCATTTTTCCCACCATTGTTTTTCTCCCTTCCTCTTTCCTCAGCATCCTCTTCTTTAGCTTCTCCGTTTATTTACCCCAGCGGCATGGGAGTGACTTCATGCCAATCCTAGGCCTTTCTCCTTCAGAGCAGTGAATGGCTCCCAGCCTTCTAGATTCCACGGGAAAATTCATCCTCTTCCCTCTCCCTCAGAGGGGAGATTTGGCTGAGTCTTGCCCACTTTTAATTTCTTTTTCAGGAAAGGACATTAAGACATAACAAGAGCCATGTGCCTTAATTCTTATTTAATTTTCAAAAGGACATTAACAACATGCAATTGCAGAATTATAAATTTAAATAAGTGTAACTATATATGTGTATTTTTTTTTCTCAGTTTCCGCTACGAAACTAAAATAAAATCATCTTAGGCCATACCCTTTGTGCATGATTGACACATGGCACCAGCTCTCTTCACCCCTGTAACACTGGTAGATCAGGTTAGAGACAAAAACAGGGTTAGGGAGGTAGACGCAACAATTGAAGACCTCTTTTCTTCTTTTATCAATTACTATGCATTACTTTCATTTTCAGGAATAACTTTTTTCACATTTTATTGATGGATTTGAATGAAATCAGACCTGCCCAGAAGAGAAATTATTTATCATTTCTATTAAGAGCTCCAGCAGTAAATAAACCACCAGAGTTTATGTAGCTATCCACTAGGGCCGTGGTCTGCAAACTGCGTCTCGCGAGCCACATGTGGCTCTTTGACCCCTTGAGTGTGGCTCTTCCTAAGCCTTAGGAGTACCCTAATTAAGTTAATAACAATGTACCTACCTATAAAGTTTCAGTCTAAAAAATTTGGCTCTCAAAAGAAATTTCAATTGTTGTACTGTTGATATTTGGCTCTGTTGACTAATGAGTTTGCCGACCACTGCACTAGGGCATCCATTGCAGCTCAGTAAAGAGCCAGAGTCAGTGTTAAACACGAGTGTTACATGAGTGAACATGATTGGTCTTTACAATTGAGATCATCTATTCATTCACAACACACCTGACTATGGTGAGCATTTCAGTTTTGAATTTGATTTGTACCTTCAGGCACCAAGACCTGAGCTTTGGAATCATCAGACAGGAATTCAAACCCTACTTCTGACCCTGGACAGGCTCCTCCCTCTAAGCTGATTTCCTCACTTGCAGAAATAAAAGCATGACAGTGCCCACCTGCTGACTGTCCCAAGGTCGCAATGCAAGAAGTAGGCAAGAATGACAAGAATGACTAACACATTGCATGGCACATAGCCTTAGGGGATGCAAACATTCCCTTATTCTTTTTCATTTTATTGCAACCACATCCTTTTTTTTTTTTTTAATGGGAAAACCTAAGTGGTGCATCTCAAAACCATTCTCAGTAATATCTCTCTGAATTAACTAATTGCTGTGGCTCTTCCCTCTCCTCAGCCAGCTGTTTTGACCCATATTCCATATATGTATTTGCCTACAGAAGGGTCCTTGTTAATTTATTCTTTAAAAGAGGATGTTTCAATTACGGGACTGTTAGTTATGTATGACCTTCAATTATTGTAACCTACTATTTTGAGTGTGCATGCCCGTGTGGCCAAGCCAGCTGCCTCTGAACTTCAGCCACCTCTGGTAGCCTTCCTCTGGTCTCTAGTGTCATCCACCGCTTCCTTTCCCGCCCGACCGGGTATTCAGTGACAATGAGCTGCACAGTTGCTTTACCGACAAACATAAACTTCCCTTGATTCTTGAGGGTTCTGCAGAGGTTGGAACAGTGTTATGAAATATCATTAAAACTCTATCACTTGGAAAAAAATGTTGGAAGTGTACCTTCTAGGTTCTCTTTTATCAAATGTTTAACACAGGACTTGGCACTTTAATGGGCGCCCCTCGACATGCAAGTGGATATGTACATAAACTCTGATGGGTTTATTTACTACTGTAGCTTTTAATGGAAATGTAAAATAATTTCTCTTCTGGGCAGGACAGATTTCATTGCAAACGTATCAACAAAATGTGAAATCCACATAAAAAGCAAAATTGCAAACATCACCAAAGCTGGGAGAGTCTGCGGCTGCATATTTTAGACGGGCTAGTGTATTTATGGTTCTTGTACACATACTGTAAAATGTAATGCGGCAGGATTGCTATATCGTCATAAAACAATGTGGTGCTTGCTGAGGAAGAAAAGGGGCTGGTGAATTATAGCAGTCATTGTACCTTGTTTCCCGTTATTGAAAATGGAGTATGATTATTAAATGCATGCAGGGTGCATTTTACACACTTCGTTATAGATCTTGGTTTTTATGTGTGCCTGGAATATCAATATTTGCTTTACTTTAAGGAACATTAGTTACAAATACAATAAGTGCGTTTCATTTTTCAGTGAAGGCGTACCGGCTTCAGTCCTCAAGTCAGACTGTGCAATATATGTTTCAATGATTATTGATCTGCGAACTCTTTGGAAAGTAAGCAAGGCTGGTTTTGTAATAAGCAAAGACGGCTGCTGCGGCTGCTCTCTGAAACCCATGAAACTGGAGTGTGTGGCAATAAATAAGAGTTTAATTAAATTGCTCCGTGGCAGATAGCAGGGCTGTCTCTCCGCCTTGGTTTAGAACCCGTGGGGTCTCTTTTTCCTCTTGATGTATGCATGTCATTTTCATTCATAGTAATAGGAACTGGCTCAGTACAGGGGCGGCTGGCCCCGTGTTCCATTGTGTCTGCAAAATACCACATGAATTTTTCTCCCTTGGGCTGCTCAGATTAAAACAAAAATGCAAAGAAAGAAATCGAAATATACAGGAAACTCTCAAGATCTAAACTCTACAAAGCACTCCAGAGCATCTTACACATACCAAAATAACCATCGTCATATCTTAGAAACCCATAAAATATCTATATGTGTTTTATGTAGGCTTTAGTTTCAAACTGTAATTATAATGAAAAGATTAAAACACAGCTTCCCCTTGGAATGTAAGTCTCTGGTTAGCTATATGCATATATGTGATTATGGTGCTTGGTAAACCATGGAAACCATGCTCTTAGGCTAGAAATGAATGAAGATGATTAATTAGATTCTGTAAGGTGTTGCGTTTATAGCAGGGCACGCGTAGCCTTCAGCTCATTTGGGTTCAAAGCCATCTGAAAGATACTAGTGCTTGAAAATGATTAAAGCAGGGCTTGCAAGGTACGATTTCCACTTGCTGTGTGGCTATTACTTTCCCCAGAGCACCGGCTGGGAATATGTATCATCCAGGCCTCCCCAGAGCTCTAGCAAAGAGATGTTTCATTATTTCTCGGTATGAGTTCAAACAGTTTCCGATAATACAATCAGACAAACCTGCATCTGCATGTAGAGCCCAGGTCTCTATATGCAGCTGCCTTGCTGGTTTATAATTGCTGTTTTCTCTCAGACTTTGGACCTGTTGGTACCGGAGATATATTTACTCAAGTGAAAATCTAGACTGGCTCTGGGCACATTGGTGAACACTCTGTGCTACTTACAACCTAACTCTTTATCCACAGAAACAGATGCCTCACTCCCACCTACTCCAACATCCCTTTAGTAATGAACAACTTTATTCATCTAAGTTAAATACAGATGTTAAAAAAAAACTTAGGGATTAAAAAAAAAAAAAACAGGACCCAAGTGAATAAAGTTTCCATTAATTCCATCATATGAGTCTCTTCTTCCCTAATTCTTCTTATCAGCTTTATACACACCTTCTAGAGTCAAACCCAATGACCTTTCCAGAAGAGTTACGGGTTTCAAACAATAATGTTCAGACATAATCACCTGGCTTAATTAATCTAGTAATTTCTCGCCAGATTTGTTTGATTCATCATCTTGCTATGACAGAGGAGCAGGGTCTGCCGCTTCTTAGCACGCTCAGGGCATCGTTATTGTATTAATTTGTCACCATTCCCTGCACAGCAGTCATGCAGCTTCTTGTCCTGGAGGATAATTTATAGTGTGTGGGTATTCTTCTGCCTGGGAATACGACCATCTTTACTTAACAAAATCCAGCCCTTTGCTTCTGTGGAAAATAACCCAAGATTTTCAAATAGTCGCCATTGAAAAAACTTTTGAATGCCATTCTCCAGTTAATGAATAGAAATTCACCACCCCCCCCCTTATCTCTCTCTCTCGAGTAAGAATGGAGTTTGATCTATATGTGACAGATACTAGAATACCATGTTTTGTAGACTATAAGATGATATCATTGGAAAAGAACCATTACTTTATATACCACTAAAAAAGGCCACTTTTTAATTTTAACATTGTATCAACTATAAAACCCATCCTGATTTCGAAGATGTCAGTGTAAAAACTGTGCATGTATATTATTAAATCAGAGTAATGGGTACTGTTTCTTTTTTCTCCTTTGGATCTTCTTTCTTTCCTTTTCCTTAGTATTGAACCTTAGAGACTTTACACTCAATACACAATCATATTAAAACGATACTCTGAACTTGATTATTTTCAGAAATGATTACGTATTAAATTTCTAGGTGAATAAATCTAGAGTGATAGGGATAGGGTCAATGGGTTCAAAAAGAAGTTAGGTTTATGAAGGGGATAAAGAGCAAGCGTGCTATCACAGACCCTATGAGGAGTTGGCTTAATGTTGTATCACAGTGGGAGACTTACTCTTGAAAAATAGAGATTTGCAACTGGGTGGCCCCTTCCAGAAATTACATAACTCATGGAATTAGTGATGGTCAAACCCAGATAGAATCATCATAATCATCCAGACTTGTCCAGCCCCTATTTATGCAGGTGGGGACACCTATCTCAGAATGCATGCACAGTCACATGCCGGCTGGGTCTCCATCCTCCGTGTGGGTTTTCTTGTGGTTTTCTTAGGTGCTGCGATCAAGAACAGACCCATGGTTCACTTTCCACCCAGAGCTTCTAACCCTTGCCTTTTACGTTTGCCATTTTCCTCCCAAACTACCAGTACTGTTTCAATAGCAAAGCTTTGCCCACCCAAATGCAGTAAACCTTCGATTTTAAGGACCTTGATTTAACAGACTTCAGATTTAATGGGCGGAATTTCCAGTCCGTATATCATATATGAAAATTAAAACCCTGTTAATTTATAAGTGCTTTTAACCAAGATTTTCTTATAATTAAATTAAAAGGATATGGGGGTTTTTTAGGTTATTAATTCACTGTTATTTTTCACAAATTTTTGCGAATAGGCCATTTGTTGGAAAAAACACTGTAGTAATTTCACTGACATAAATAAATATTACATATCTACCCCCTACAGTCTATGTATTTAAACCCAAGAGTCATCGCTCAAAACAACGTTCAGCAAATGCTTAGAATGGGTCACACCACATCGGGTGAGGTACATCATTGGTTCTGTTGCCACATGGCCTGCCTTGCTGCAGCGGTTTTCACATGTGCTGGCCGATGTTCCCAGTGTGCTAAGCCATGCCCAGTTGTGTACATTTGTTTATTCCAGGCGACTGGTGAATGTACACATTTACCACACCTATTCAGTATAACATCACTGTAGTACATACAGAAAACTGTTCTGTGAAATTAAACTTTTCATAATACTTAATTTTAATTACACAAACGTGTCTACATAAGTAAAAGCAGGTAAACTAATTTGTCAATTTTTTAACTTATGCCTTTGGAAAACCTACTTTATTATATAAGGGACTTTTGTCTTTAACGGACACCCCTCCCCCTCGCCTGAATTAGCCCATTATATCGAGGTTTTATTGTTATGGCAGCAATGTTTTGTGTTGTTTTAAATCAAAGAGCAAAAGCTACTTCAGCGTGGGAATTTAATCTATTTTAAATCTGTCAGCCTCCATAATTAGAAGGGGTAAGCTTTCAACTTCACAGAAGTGAATAGCCACGTGCTGGCCCAGCTGTGATGTCACTGCCCTGATATATCGTCTGTTTATCACAATCCTAGGTTCTCCTCCAAGTCATAAAAGTGTTGAGATCATTACAAATGAGGTAATTGTATGGTGCCTAGATCCAGAGTTGTGTTGTAATTCTACGGTAACCATGAGTTGTTTTTTGTGTTTCTCTTTTTTAATTCCCTGCTTTTTCATTTCCCTTTTTTATTGAGTTATTTGTGTGTAATATTATCTTGCCTGTAATTATCTTGCTTGTGTGTAATATTATATATATTTGAGTCCCGATGCATGACATTCATGCCTTGGAGGGGTGTGGGGGTCCCTCAGCCCCACCTGCACCCTCTCCAATCTGGGAGCCCTCAGGGAAGCCCTCTCCAATCCAGGAGTTTCTGTCTTTGCAATCATATGAGCGAATTGTCTGAGACCCCAATTCAGTTTGGTTTGTTGCTCACAGAATAATAAAGGCTTTTTTTTTTCTTTGCTTCATTGGTGGAGATTTCCTGGAAGTTTTAGGATATATGATTTTACTTATGTCTCTCACCTTTGCTTTCCCTCCATCCCCCACTGCAACAGTAACTTGCTCCAGGTTCACTTTGCTCTAGTGTCTAGGAGACCCCTCTGCCACCAGAACTATGATTCCCGGTATTCCTGGTGCTCCCCGTGCTTTGAGCTTCTGCTTCAGGTCCTGGGGCTGCCACCAAAACTACTATTCCCAGAATTCCTGGTGCTCCCCCTGATCTTGGTTTTCCCTTCCTGCTCTGTCTCCATCCCATGGCCTCCCTCTCTGCTCTCTGCCTGGCGGCTTGGGGAGCCAAGTTCCCCAAGCCACTCCACTTTCCGCCGGCTCTCCCACTCTGCTCTCAGCCTGGCGCCTGTATATGCAAAATAACCTGCCATGTTTGGCAGGTTATTTTGCATACTCACTCCTGATTGGCTGGTGAGTGTAGCAGAGGGATGGTCAATTTACATATTTCCCTTTTATTATATGGGAGTGTGTGTGTGTGTGTGTGTGTGTGTGTGTGTGTGTGTGTAGATATATTTTACTTGAAAATGAACATGTAATGGCTATTTACATGTAGAAAAGGTTTTGGCCTTTCATTTTCTGCACTGAGTTGAGATGAACTCCAGGCTTTTTATGCTGGGCCACATCTACTTCTCATAGGGAATGTTATTATGACAGTGAAATTAATGGTCCAAGATAGGACTTCAGCCACTTGGACCATGGCCAAGCATTCTTGCACTCATTGACCTGCAACGTTATTGTTGGGGTTTTGGGGTTTTTTTGGTGTTTTTTTTCCTGCTTGCAGTTGCTTTGTATGATCAGTGTATGATCAGGGATTAGTAGGCACTTGAATCCGGAGTAGTCATATCTCAGAATTCATGGAGAGCTGACTGCCCTTCTGACACTGACCGTCATCCAGGCTGGGCATATCTGGAGTGGAGGAAAAGACCTAGCCAAGGCTTATTAGCAGCCAAGAAGCAGCTGCATCCTCCCGTGTCAGCAAGTGAGGTGTGTTATGTCAGTGGGCATGTTCAACAATGGTCTGGCTCTCCCCAGGGCCCACACTGCGAATTCTTGTGTCATTTCCCAGGATTTTCTCTAGAATTTTAGGAGTGCACCTTCTGATTCAATTTCTTCCTTGTATAGTGATTCCGAGAGAGAGAGAGAGAGAGAGAGAGAGAGAGAGAGAGAGAGAGAGAGAAAAGACTAAATTGTTCCCCCATCTAATTCAGTTAACTGATTTAAAGTGCTGGACCAGAGCTGTTATGATTAATTCAGAGCCAGAATAGTTTACTAGGGAAAAGAAAAAAAATATGCTGGAAGGTCACAAACTTTGTCCCAAATTTCAGCCAGGCTTCTCCCAAGGGCATAAGTTGGGGCATCGAGACAGCATGTTGCCCTCTGCACAGCTCATCCTTTTGGGATTGGAAGCAGTTTCTCTGGGAGGTGGGCCTGTCATCTCCACTCTGTGGAAACAGACTACTGAACTGAAGGAGTCTTAGGAAGCATTTGGCCCAACTGCCTCCTTTTATGGAAGGTACAGTGAGAGCCAGAGGGGCCTGATGGTTTCCACCCAATAGCACAGCTGGTGAGGTCAGAGCAGCCACTCAACCAGCTCTTCTGACCCCTGGTCCCGGACCTCTCAGCTGCACCACATCCTGCTGGGTGGCTCCACTGTCTACCCCTTAAAAGCTATTGACCCAGTTCCCTGAGATCTTTAGGTGTCAAGCCGCATTTGTCTCTGTCACTGCAGCACAGGGACAGAGCAGGGGACTCAGGGTTTATTGAAGCAGAAAAGTGTCTAAGATGCCCATTCCCACAGCAACAGGATAGGTAAGGAAGGAACTTATTCTGGTTCTGCTTAGAGCTCATAAGCAATATATTTTGCCTGCCTGGGACTCAGTTTCTTCACCTGTACTATGAGGATATTGAGCATGATGACCCTTGGGCCTGACCTTATGTGATTACGTACAGGGATTATTTACCGTTGTTATAGAGCTTCACTTTGAGATTCACATTTCATATCTCTTGCTCTTTCTGCAGGGCATGCTTAAACATGACTATTTTCATATTCAATATGCTTTTATATTAGCCAGAAAATAATTCCTATGCATCATTCATGCAATACTCTCATGAAAAGATGAATTTCTAACAGGTCCATATAAGCATTTGCACTCTGCATGTGTCTGGCATTTCTCTCTATTTATCAGGCTCAAGATAAAAGCGTCACCATTTTTCCCAGGCTCAAGAATAAAAATCTGTTATTGCATTTCCACCTAGAAACCAGGGCCTCCTTGCACTTAAGACCAAGAACCAGCTATAAGCCAACTGTTTACTCTGCAGATGTGAGGTGAAACCAGTGGCTGATCTAACCCTGCTGTCCTTGGATCATTCATTTCAGACAAAACTACCCCTTGACATCCCACATCTCTACAAACTGCCTGTTAATGGAGTCCCACCTCCTTTGCTGGGACTCCAGCTTCAGTAATCAGCTCCCTCTTTACAGAAGAGAAGTTGGTTCTCAGGTGCCACCTGGCAGTTCTGGTAACCTAGGTCCCAGGTAATTCTCGCCAGGTCACTGTGCTTGGGGCCTGCTCTGAACAGCTCCCCGCTTCCCTTGATGGTGCCATTGACAACAGAACCTGCAGCCAGGCCTTCTGCTCCCTGATGTGCTGTGCTGCTTTGGGGACCTGACTTAGTGTGGAAAAGACTGGGTTACAGCTCCACAGTGTTTAGGTAAATCAGGAGTCTGTCTTTACATGCTTTTTAGCTTGCTGCCAGGTCTAAAACCTAAATACTCCCTTATAGGATCCCTCGTATCCCACCTTTTTCTGATTTACAGACTTTTCCTAAACCACAGTCAATCATTTTAGGGGCACATACACCTTCCAGACCAACACTGAATACATTCTTTTGTTCCCTGAGAGGAAAATCATCTTCTGTTGAGATTCCCAGATACAGCCTTTAAAGTATCTGGTCAGAATGGCTACACCTGCAGTTTCTAGTGTCCAGTCCTGCGGAGGCCCAGAGCAGTGGGGCCAGCGATGTGGTGTCACAGACCTGGGTCAGGCATGAGGCAGAGAGCCACTCACCTACAGGTCAGAGTGGCAAGAATAGATCAAAACCCTATAATTGGTTCATACCAGTCATCCACTAGATTTCCAGAGGAGAACACAGACTTTGTAGTAAAAAAGCAAAGCAACAACAACAACAAAAAGACAACAACAAGCAAACAAAACAAAACCCTGGCATTTGATTTTTAACTCTACTACTCATTGATCTATGTGATCTTACGATTACTGAATCTCAGCTCAGGTAATATCTATCTTCCTAGGTTATTAAAATTTTAAATCAGTTAGAAAATGATTAATGAGTAAGTGTGATTAAAAACATTAGCTATTTTGTTCTGTTGATCATTTAATCAAAGCAAGTAACATGGTACTCATTTTCCCTAAGAAACAAGAAGATTACCTATTTTTACTTCTGTGTTAAACTGTAAACTAAACAAAGCCACACACAAAGGAGTAGCAAAGGGTACAGAATAGGAACAATGGAGCAAAACACGTTTCTAGCGCTGGGAGCGCTAAAATGAGAACCATCTGCAGCACAAGGTCCTGGGCTCTGGCTAAGGAGCTCCTGCTAAAGCTGTGTCGATTCATTTCCTGGGCCTCCCTGACCTAAATCTATCTATTTGGTGGAATTAAGAACATCAGAAATATACTCAGTTCTAGGGTACAGAAAGACAAATTATTTAGCTTTGAAAGGTTACAAATACTGATGCAGGGGGAAAAGAGAATGTGGCAGCGCATACTGATTTTGAAGTGCTTTTTGTGCAATTATAAAGTAAATAAGGGAACAATTCTTATGGTTGATTTTTTTTCTCTCTGGATTTTTCTACGAAGTTACACAAAACAGACTTCATGAAAGGGGCCTCTAGGGCTCTGTCCCCCGCCCACCCCCTTTCTTTGGCACCATCACCTAATCCTCTTGGGGGGAGAATGGACCTCCCATTCTTTCTTCCTCTTGATGCTCCCGCCCTTCCTCTGTCTCAGGTGTTTCCTGTGGGTTACAGTGATCCATCTACAGACAGCCTCTGGGGCTGTCACCCCACATATCCATACACAACACACTCTTTTGGCTTAGAAAGGGATGCACATTTTTTCTTGACCCATTAAGTGTTTGTCTTCCAATTGTTTTGTCGCGCATCCAAGGCCTACTCACCTATCCAGGAAACCCACTTGGGCTCTGAGGCAGTTCAGCTCTTAATAAGAAGTTGAGCAGAAGTTACAATAACTCATTCCCTTGCCTGCTTGGAAAACATGATAATACTCCTTAGTTGTAAGAAATCATTTTAACAACACAGACTGGTGGCAGTTCATTGATGAAGGCTATGTGAAACCTGCTATAAATAGCACATGATGCATGCAGGCAAGGGTTCTTCTGGGTGGCATTTATTTATTTGTAATTTATACCCTGCCTGCTTTCACAAAGGGATTGGAGCTGGCTGACAATAAAAGACACATAGACAATAAGATCGTTATATATGCAGGAATGGAAGATCAAAAATCACAGGGAAAAGGAGAAAGGAAAAGAGATGTTTGTAGTGTTTCCCTCCTCATCAAGGCCATAGAAAGTTATGTTTTCATTCCCCTCCCCTCCCCCGCCCCAGGCTCACTACTTTGTTCTGAAGAGGAGACATGCCAGTCACCCTTCACAAAAATAAAACACGTAAAATTCTAAAGGTGCACAGGGGGAGGAAACTATATTTGGAGAAAAGAAAGCAGAAATCTTGGAAGATCTTGCTGTTGGCTGAGAGAAGGTATAGAAGGACGCCATAGAGTAAGCAGAACCAGATAGCAATTATATTTTTCCTAATCACTTTAGAGTTCTGATCACCCATTTCCCCCAGTGCTATTTTGCACTTGCCTGGGATTATGCAGAAGCTATTGACTCATTCTACACTCATTTGTATAAATTATTTATCATGGGAGGGGGGAGCAAACAGAATCTAACAATAGGTTTCATAAATACAAGTAGTAGTTTTAGTAACTGAGCATCTGTCACAAAGGAGATGGTAAATGTCCTAAAATTAAACAAGTAAAGGATATATTCTTTTGATTTAGGTAAGGCTTCCTGAAACCTCAGTACTGTTGATAGTTGGGGCCCAATAATCTTTGTCATGAGGGCTATTCTGTGAATTGTAGGAAGTTCTTAGTAGCATCCCTGGGCTCCACCCACTTGATGAAGTAGAACAGGTCTCCCCCCCGCCCCGCCCACTTCAGTTGGGCCAATGAGAAATGTCTTCAGACATTGATGAATGTTCTCCCTGGTTAGTGGGTGAAGTTTCTCCCAGTGTAACCATTTATTTAGGTAAAGACCTGTACTCAGGCTGCCTCACAGAGCAGGTGACACCACAGAAGCCTTCCCTGGCTGTCTCCTCTACCAGGAGGGAATCCCCTGGGACCCTCTGGAAGCATATCCTCCCCTCTTGTTTGTGTATCTTGCCCATCCAAACATTTGGAGATTCTGGCCGCATTCCTG